>NC_057009.1:8362449-8624060 GCF_000002595.2 Chlamydomonas reinhardtii | reverse complement strand
ACTCACCCTCCCTCCTCCCCTCCCCTCCCCTCCCCTCCCCTCCCCTCCCCTCCCCTCCCCTCCCCTCCCCTCCCCTCCCCTCCCCTCCTCCCCTCCTCCCCTCCTCCCCTCCTCCCCTCCTCCCCTCTACTCACCGAGCCCAGCGAGCGCACGTCCACGTTCTCCATCTTGAGACCCAGCTCCTCGCTGATCACCTGTGTGCGGCGTGAGCGGGGGTGCCGGGTGCGGGGTGCGGGGTGCGGGGTCGGGGTCGGGTGAGTGCGGACGCGTACGTTCATACCACCCCTCTATGTCTCGGTCTGGCCTTCCCCTCGCGCCCCTAGTCCTCCCCCCTCCACCCCCCCCCCGGCCAGCCCCCGCGCACCTCTCCCCCGGTGAGTACGGCGATGTCCTGCAGGTTGGCCTTGCGGTTGTCGCCGAAGCCGGGAGCCTTCACGGCGCACACCTGGGGGGGGGCAAAGCAGAGGCGGGAAGGGGTGTTCGTAAGCTGTTCTAGGCGCACGCACATTCCTCCGTGCCCCCCGCCGGTTTGCTCCGCCTCCGCCCCTGCCCCACGAGTCCTTCGCCACATGCCCACTCCCGCTTCCGCAGCGTGTTGCATCATCCCGCACCCCGCCCCCGCACCCCCGCACAACGCCCCCGCCCACCCGCAATACACCCCCGCCCACCCGCACCCTCATTGTCATGTCAGAATTGCTTTCGACTCCGTCCGGCCGCCCAGCACCTGCCGCCCACCCGCTGCCGGCAACCCTGGCGCCCCCTCCCCCCTCCCCCCCTCCCCCCTGTGTGACCACTGCGCCGCTGCTGGCCGGGGTCACGCGACCCGTGGAGTCCGCCCCCCCCCCGATGCGACTCACACGCTCTCCTCCTCGGTCTATTGCATTGGGTTCGGTTTAGTTTGAGCTGCTATCTACAACCCTCCCCCTCCCCCAGCCCAGCGCCCCCCTACCTTGAGGCCCGCCCGCAGCTTGTTGACGATGAGCGTGGCCAGCGCCTCGCTCTCCACGTCCTCGGCAATGATCAGCAGCGGGCGCTGCACCTGCACCACCTTCTCCAGCACCGGCAGCAGGGACTGAAGGCTGCGGGGCGGGCGGGCGGGAGCGGGCGGGCGGGCGGAGGAGGGGAAGCGGGAGGGCAAGGGGGTGGTTGGCATGAAAGCAACATGCCGGATATACATGTGCATCGATACGTCGGCCCCCTCTCCCCCCGGGCACGCCATGGATGAAGCTTTTTCCCCCGGTCATGCCGCTCTACGCGGCCGCTACTTCCTGTGCGCGCAACGCTGTGCCATTTGCATCACCACCCACCATCATCTGCATACGCGGCTGAAATGCTCTTTTCCCCCTCCTCCTCCCCCGCTTCCTTCCCCCTCCCCTCCGCTCCTCCTCTCCCCTCACCCGCTGATGCGCTTCTCGCAGATGAGGATGAGCGG
Source organism: Chlamydomonas reinhardtii (assembly GCF_000002595.2). Lineage (NCBI taxonomy): Eukaryota > Viridiplantae > Chlorophyta > Chlorophyceae > Chlamydomonadales > Chlamydomonadaceae > Chlamydomonas > Chlamydomonas reinhardtii. The sequence goes on along the minus strand of NC_057009.1, from coordinate 8,622,628 downwards.
GTTCTCCAGCTCCACCTTCATGGTCTTCTGGTCCGTCACGAAGTAGGGCGAGATGTAGCCGCGGTCAAACTTCATGCCCTCAACAACCTGTGGGGTTAGGGGGTGAGGGGTGATGGGGCGGGGGCAGGGTGATGGGGCGGGGAGGCGGAAGTATCCCAAGGGCCCGCGCCACCGCCAGAGCTTGACTACCAGCACCTGCAACCCTGCCATTCCTGACCCTTCGCTCGGTATCCCGATCCCGCCTTCCTCCGCATCCCCATCCCCCCCCCCTCCTGTTCCCCCCCCCTCCTCCCCCCCTTCCTGTTCACACCCTTCCTGTTCGCACCCCCCCTCTCACCTCCAGCTCATTCTCCAGCGTCTTGCCGTCGTTGACGGTGATGACGCCCTCCTTGCCCACCTTCTCCATGGCGCGGGCAATCAGCTCGCCGATCTCGCGCTCGCCGTTGGCGGAGATGGTGCCCACCTGACAACAGGGGAGAGGAGGAGAGAGGAGGCGAGGTTTGTTGGGATGGCGGAGGTGTGTCAGGTGGCAGGGTTGCTGGGAGCAGGGTTGTGTTGCACTGGACCGGTTTGGTAGGCCACGCCACTTTCACCATCCAACCCGTTTCACCAATCGCCCCTCCTTCACCCCCTCCGTCGCTGCCACGCCCGCCCTCTGCCCCATCCTCTGCCACCCTGCTCTTCGCCCCGTCCCAAACCACCCCATTCTCCATGAACGGCTGACCCCGACACTTCATACTTGTCGGTATGAACAAGTGCCCCTCCCCCCTGTTGGGGTGGGGGGTTTTCGTATCCCCCCTGCGCATCCGCTTTTACCGGTACTGCTTTTATCGGTACCGCTTTTCCAACCATCTTTGCAACCCCCACCTCCCGCCCCCCGTCTCCTTCCTCCTCCCTCCTGTCCCCGCCCCCCACCTGCGCAATCTCCTCGGTTGTGGAGATCATCTTGGCGCGCGCCTTGAGCACGCCCACCACGTGCTCCACCGCCATGTTGATGCCGCGGCGCAGGTCCATGGGGTTCATGCCGGCGGCCACGGACTTGCAGCCCTCGGCCAGGATGGCGCGGGTCAGAACCGTGGCGGTGGTGGTGCCTGGGGCAAGGTGGGTGGGAAGGCGCCGGGAATGTGAGGGAAACACCAGGTGGAAATGGTGGAGACAGGAGGTGACAAAACCCTCTCGCTTGGGCCACTTGCCCGGCGGGCGTCGTGGCGATCCGGCGTCGTCCCCGATCGTCCCCTGTCCCATGCGCTTCCTCGTTGTGACGGCTGCAGTGCATGCCGCCCCTGTGCTGACCCTGCTCCCTACTTCGGGAAACAGCCAACACCACCCAAACCACCGGCGCCGCCACCGCATTACGCTTCTGCATTTCTGCGCAACACCCGTCAAGCCCCATTCGCCTAGCCTCGTGAGCTTCGTGTTCCCTTATCACTGCCCCCTTGCCTTCCTCGGTTCTCCGTTCTTCTCCTTCCCCTCCACTCCTTCTCCTTCTCCGTCCCCTCCCCTCCACCTTCATCTGCGCCTCTCCCCCATTCCACTGCCTACCTCGGGCGGGGCACCCGCCCCGCCCCTGCGCCCGCCCCAGCCCACCCACCACCACTCTACACTCCCCCCGCCCACCCACCACCCCACCACCCCACCGCCGCCGCCCCCTCCTGTGCTCCTCCTGCCCTCACCGTCTCCCGCCACGTCGTTGGTGGCGCTGGCCACCTGCTTCACCAGGCTGGCGCCAATGTTCTCAAACTTGTCCTTCAGCTCGATGGCCTGTTGTGTGCGAGGCGGCGACCGCGAGACGGAGGATGGCGGGGAGTTGGGCGAGCACGTCGCAGACATACGGCATACGTGCATGTAACCGGTGCTCAGTCATGTTGTGATTGTGCGTCTAGCGCGGCGTGCACCCGAGTGGGTGTAGGGACTGCACGGCGTTGCACTGCCAATTGGGGTGGACCCGGGTCCCCCTGGCAGACCGCCAGCCTCGATTCTCCCTGCCGATTACATGCCTCATCGCCCAGCCTCCCGTGAAAGCGCCAAAATAACCGCACGAGGCTACTCCCAAACGCCTCACTCATCAGGACCTGGCCGAGCATCCCTTCGCGGCCCTCCCATCCGGCGCAGAACAGGTTAGCCAGCCTGCAGGTCCTCCACCTCTCGCCGCTCTCACCTTAGCCACAGTCACACCATCCTTGGTGATCTTAGGGCCGCCGTACGTTTGCTCAATCATGACGTTACGACCCTGTGTTGCAAGCGTTACGGGAGCAGGCGTCCGTTGAGCGGCAGAACCGCGGCTGGCATGAGGTTGCGGTTTTGCCGGGCCGGGTTACAGCCCCGCAGCTCCTGCATCACGTGCAACGCGCTGAAACCCTTGTCGCTATTTCCACTGGGAGCTGTCAGCAACGCATGGCACTGGTGGCCGACATGGCCCTCCCTCGCGGCCCTGCCCTTGGCTGTCGAGCAACTGCACGGCACGAGCTTCCAGACGCCGACGTGGAAGTCCCTGCTGGCACCCCCGCCCCTGCTCCCGATCCACGCGCGAAGCCCTGCAGTCCTAACCCCTCCCTTTGTCTTACCTTGGGACCCAGAGTGACCTGGACGGCATCCGCCAGCTTGTTCACGCCGGCAAGCACCTTGTCACGGCACTCGATGCCGAAGCGCACATCCTTGGCGGCGTAGAAGCGCACAGCCTGGAGCAGCGCGCTCTGCAGGCATTAACACGACATATGCGATCAGCAGTCACGCTCCTCCAATTTGTCTCGCGTCACGCGTCGGAGGGTCGCCGCTAGGATCTGCGTCGCGATGCCTGATTGGAACACTTCCACGTGGCGACCACTGATCGGCCGGTTGCAATTGACTGCCTAATATACACTCTTGAAGGTGCCTTACGTTCTGCTGGCCGCGACGGCCAGAGCCAAGCAGGGCCTTGCTTAGCGAGTGCATCTCTCGCGTCAAGTCGAGGCGTGGCGAGTCGACGCCGGTAAGGTTATATGGCTGAGGCAAATGTTATAATACGCGACTCGGTCATGGGCGTAATAGGTCGTCGAGCGATTTGGTCTCGAAACGTGCATGGAAGAACCTTCCAGCAAAACCCGCCTGCAAACAAACCCAGTTAATGGCACAAGCTTCGTCCGCTAACACACTTTCATGTAAGACTTAGCTCGGACTTAGTGTGTGGCGCGCTCGGCGTGCGGCACGCTGGGGTGTGGCACAGCCACTCCCTTCCGGCCCCTGCCCGCCCCATCAGGGCCGACGCAACCTCCCCCCCTGCTGGTCGCGAGTTGTTCGATCATAAACGCCCCCCTCAATCCAGGTCCGAAAGGATATGCGTGGCGTTGGGACAAGAGCCTTCGCGGAATGATCAGGCTGGGCGGGTAACCGAAAGGACCAGCGTTACAGCGTTCACGCACGCGGCTACCCGTCTATGGTCTACCCGGAACTTCCACTGCCACTGCCACAGCCACCCCCAGAGCCAGAGACATAGACATAGCCAGCGACTAAAGGTCGCCAGGGCCAACCAGGCGACCACACCGCTACGAGGAATGCTTTTGCCGCCACCGGTTCACTCAACAGGCCGAACAGGGCCTCCCCTTCATCACCCCTAACGCAGCACACGTCTCAAACTTGCATCAGCCAGCAAGGGCAATCGGAATATTGAAATCAGCGGCATGCCGCAAGGCCGCAATGCATATATTCCTGTGAGTCAATTATACCTGTGCCTAACCAGCAGGCTTGAGGTTTTAGGGTTGGTAAGGTAGCGGAAAGGGATGGCAGGCTTTTCCTCCTGTGCTGCACGCTAGCTGCGACCCCCTCGTCCGACACCGTGCGCATTCGGGTTTTCCGGGCATCTCTGGTGATGTACCCGCACACGTACCTCGGAAGCGGCAGGTTTGTGCCACAGCCTGCTTCAACAAGTAAGTGTCAAGTGCTTCCGTGCGGGAGACGGCCATCAGAGGGGCGGTGTGCCCTGGCCGTGTGCGCTGCCGCTTGGATGGACGCGTCTGCGTGTTGGTCGGTCGCGACGTGCCACCTCACATGCAGGGCCCCGCTTGAGGCCGAAGGTCTACCGAACTATTATCAACTCCCGGGCACAGTCGGGCCAATACGATAGCGTCAAGCCGCTTCTCACCGCGTCTCCCTGCACGCTTGTGTGAGTTGGCCTCCACACAGGCACCTCCAGCCAGGGGTCCGCTCGGTCCTGCAGCCGAGCGCACAGCCATTAAGTTCCTAGTACAAGCGAGAGCAGAGCAGAGCATAGAGCCAGTCGCAGCACACAACAAGGCACATCCAGCAGCCATGCTCGATCCAGCTGCCGCTTTGATGCTATGCCCTACTGCTGCTGGCACCTACCGTCCTACCAGGCACCGGCCGGTGACCTGGCTCGCTACCTCCGCTCCGTCCGCTCCCCCGGCTCCCTGCGGGCGACTGGAGCAAGCCCCACCAGACTCCGGGGTAGCCATAGCATCCTACGTCGCCGCCCCCGTTCGCCGCCCTCTTTGCCTCGTAAACGCACTCGCAATCTACAGCTCCGCACGTGGATGTGCGATGGACTGTGTCAAGGCAGGTTGGTGAAGTCCCGGAGGGCGCAGCTGATTCGGTGATTCCCAGACCCCAGCAGATGGCAAACAACAGATCTGCACGTGGATATCCTTGTGCACCATACATGTGTTGAGTCATAGCTTTGGGTCGTCCACTGGCCCGGGTCTCAATTTTGGTTTCAACACATGAACAGCGCATCCTAGTGATTCTGCCTTACTCTACCCAAAACGGCACCCCCTTCTCCCCTAGGCGGCTCCTACCCACTCGGCCTGGCCCAGCACGCCCAGGGCGGCCCATCTGGGTTGGGGTCTGGGAATCACCGAATCACTCAAGTCCGTGGGGTTGTTGCGCAACTCTGCCAGGATAAAGCCTGCATTCACATAATTTGTAGATTCCTACGCACGTATCGTAGCTCTCCGCGCACATTCTGCAAGCACAAGCATAGATGCGTGTGCTCTGCGCCGGCAACTGCACGGAAGCCCGCGTCTCACACGAACAATACAACCTGACCGACGCGTGTGTCGCAACCTGCACAAGTGGAGGCAACAACGCCTCCAAGGACACGGACGGTTCACTCGAGGGGGGGTCTAATGCGCGAGGGTGGGGCTGGGGGAGGGGTCGGCGGGGAGGGGTTTATGCATGTGTGTGCCAGGAGGTTGCTTAGGGGGCGGATCCATGCGGGTGATACAGCCCTGCCCGCAAACCTCGCTGGCAACAGATTTGCACACATGGCTGGTAACAGATTATATTGTGACCGCTTTTAGGGCAAGGTTTGCACGGCTTGTGTAGGGACAATTCGCGTCGCTGCTGCTCTGGACGCAGCAGCTGATAGGGACTTCACCGCCAATTTCTCGGCGTACTAGTAGAGCTCCATTGGTACGTGCAGAGTTCAGGGACAGATTTGGAGGGCTTTGCGCAAAAAGATCGTGCCGAGGAGCGAGGAAAGCCGGGGCGTGCAGACCAGCGAGCAGACTGGCTAAGATATCGGCTGCTGAGGGTTAAATATGCCGTGGCGCCTCTGACATTTGTGCTGGCGTCCTCGGGTGCAGGCGCTGGCGCAGGAGCGGGCCTCATGCTAGGAAATCCAGGCGGGCTGGACCCGAGCGGTGCCAGAGGATTTGGATATGGACAGCAGGCGGGGCAGGCGGGCTTTCCCCTCGGTGAGACCCGCGACCTGATGCACACGGTCTCCCAGTGTCCCGGCGCGAGCTGATCAAGGTTGCCGCTCTTGTTTGACAGGTGCTCTCCAAGGAGGGATGCAGGGCGGGCTACCCGGCGTCAGGTACGTGGTGGCTCGCTTTTGCTAGGGACCCTCCCGCAATTTGCGAGACTTTGCTGACCACGCTCGTTCACATGCAGGACTGGCATTGCTGGGCTTCAAGCTGGAGCGGCAGGGCCACAGCAAACGGCGCAGAACCGGTTTGCTGCAGCGAGCACGTTACAGTCTAATTTGCAGCAGCAGGTGAGCCAAAATGCAGCGGGTTTCGACGGGCTGACACTACTCGTTCGGGGTCTTGCATATGGATGGCGGAGATGGAGTTCACAGCACAAAACTGAGGCTGTATGTTTGCGGTATCCTGGGTCTTGGGCTCGTCCCCGCTCGAAACCCTTCCCACACGCCGTCCCCGCTTTCACACCCACCTGTAGCTTGGGCAGTACGCCCAGGCGCAGGGGCGACCTCTCACAGGCGCACAGCTAGCAAATGGCGTCCTCGCGGGCGCTGCTGGGGCCGGCGTCCGCGCGCAGGGGATAGGGGGGCTTGCGCCGCTCGCAGCGATGCGGCAGCCCGGCGTCGACCGCGCCGCTAACCTCAGTCTGGCCGCCAACCTCAACGCCGCGGCAGCGGGCGCAGCGGGCGCTGGCCTGGCCGGGTTGCAAGGGTACGCCGCGGCGCAGAACCCTCTCGCGGCGGCGCTGCAGAACCCGCAGCGGCTGACGGGGCTTGGGCTCAATGCGCAGCTCACGGCGGCAGCTGCCGCGGGCCTGGGCGGGCTGCAGGGCGGCAACCTGCAGAGCCGGCTGCAGATGGCAAACGCGGGCGGGCTGGGCCTGCTGCAGCAGAACCTGGCGGGCGCGATGCCCAACACCAACACCAACACGCACGAGCTGTTGGCGATGCTCAACCGTCAGCAGCAGCAGAAGCAGCAGCAGGTGGCGCAGCAGCACCAGCAGCAGCAGATGCCCGGGGGCGCAAACGCCTTTAACGCGCTCAACAACCTGGGGCTTTCGGCGGCGGGCTTCGGCGCGGTGGGCGGCGGCGTCGGGAACCTGGGCGGGCCCGGCCTGGGGCTGGTGCAGCAATCGGCGCAGCAGCAGGTGGCGGCGGCCGCGGCGGCCGCACAGCAGCAGCAGCAGCAGCAGCAACAGCAGCAACAGCATGGGGATCAGGACGGGCCTAGCTTTGACAACAACGACTTCCCGTCGCTGCTGGCGAACGCGGCGGCAAGGCAGGGCCGCGCCAACGCAGAGGCCATGGGCGCTGCGGCGGCCGCCGCTGCGGCGGCGAACGACCCCTTCGCTAAGCTTGGCTTGCGCACAGCAGCGGCAGCGGTCGCGGGCGGGGCGGGGCATGCCGGCGCCGGTGCTGGCGGGGCAGGCGGCGACTTCCAGATCCAGAACGAGGATTTTCCGGCGCTGCCAGGGACATCAACGCGGGACGGTATGGGTGGTGCCGGTGGCCTGGCCCAGCAGCAGGGGGTGGGCCGGGGCGCGGGCGCGTCTGGGTTCGGTGCGGAGCATCTGCAGCAGCTGGCGGCGGCCGCGGGCCAGCCCGGCAGCGCCGAGTACGAGGCGTATTTGCGGCTGCAGCAGCAGCGCGGCCTGGCGCCGGGGCTTCTTGGGCCCGGGGGGCCGGGGCCTATGGGCGGCAAGGGCGTGGGGCCAGGCGGCGAGCTGCAGGGTGGCGCGGCGGCGGCCAAGGCTGACCGGTTCGGGCTGATGGGTCTGCTGCCTCTGATCAAGATGACGGACCCGGACCTGACCATGCTGGCTCTGGGCACCGACCTGACGGGGCTGGGGCTCAACCTCAACGCGCCAGGTGAGCGGCGCGCAGGCGGCGCTTTTCGCCTCACATGTGGTCTAGTTCATGCGTGCGCGCGAACGTCGATGAGGTCCTTAACGTCAGCGAGTGGGTGGTAACGCACCCTGCGCGAACTCAGCAGCTGGACCGTGAAGTCAGTACCATAAAACACGCATTCATTGCCAGCACAGCCAGGGCATCGCAGCGATTGGGGGGTTGCCGTGGGCGCCCCCACCGCGGTGGCGATCGTTATGACCTCGAATGGCAATGGCATCGGCATTACAACCTACTGCCTGAGTCCGTCATAGTACTGCCCGCTTCCTTTCCCCAAGCTCCTCGCCACGTCGCCCCACTGCCGGACCGCGCAGGCGACCTGCATTCCACGCTGGTGTCGCCGCTGGCGGACAACCCCATCAAGGCGGAGCCCGACTTCGACCTGCCCTCCTGCTACAAGTTCGTGCCGCAGCGGTTGCAGGTGCTTGGGGGCTGGCTGGGCGTGGTATCGGCTGGTCGGAGGGCGCACACGCCATGTGTCGGCTTTCGCAGAATTGCGCTGCCGTAGTACTGGCCACTGGGTCTTGATGGGCTGCCCATGGCCGCCAGTTCGTACGTACGGCACCTTGATACCGCGCACTCTCTCCCCCACCCCAGCCGGGCTATTTGTCCAAGTTCAAGGAGGAAACGCTGTTCTACATGTTCTACTCCATGCCCGGCGACGAGGCGCAGCTGCTGGCGGCCGACGAGCTGTCGGTGCGCGGCTGGTGGTTCCACCGCCGCTACAAGCTGTGGATGCTGCACGCGCCCGGCGCCGCCACGCAAAAGAGCCAGCGCGGCGAGCGCGGCTCGTTCCTCATTTTTGACATCAACCAGTGGGAGATTGTGCAGAAGGCGGACCTGGAAATCCTTTACGAGGATATCGAGGTGGCGCCGCGGCTGCCGCGCAATGCCAAGCTGACGGGCGGTGGCCAGGGCGGCGCCGGCGGCGCGCAGGGCCCCGTGGGGGCCGGCGGGGCGCAGGGACAGCAGCCTGGCGGGGCGGGGGCGCCGCAGTCGCAGGGCCAGGCCGGCGTGCCCGGTCGCCACTAACAAGAGTGGCCGCGACAGGTCCTGGGGTCCCAGCGCTTTGCCCTGGTGTAGCAGCGGTGCTAGGCTACTTCATGTAGGAGCGGGGTGCCGCAGGGCCGGACAGAAACAGTGCACCCTGGCGCGCTGCAGCATGCAACAACGGCGCATGCACGAGACGTCACGGGACAACAGTGGGCTGGGACTCTGGGACTCTGGACGCTCGGCAGCCGCCTGCCTCGAGCCGTCACAGCGCAGCAGACACCAAGACAGTGGATGCTACGCGCCGGGATGTCAACCGCCGCCGCACAGGCGGCGGTACCGCACACAGGCGGTAACATGCCATTGCGCTTTTGGGACGGGCACGAGGTGCAGGCACCAGTGGGCTTCGCTCCACGGTCGACACTGGGCCGTGCCACGCGGCTGCAGGGTACAAGTCCTGGCATAGAGGAGTGCGAAGTGGCACTTGTCATCCTAGATAAGAGCAGGAAGTGCCGCACTCGTGTTCGTCGCGCAAAGGTGTCTGGCAGTGCTGTGCGTGCTGGGCACGCGTGCCGCCAACGTTGCTGTCCATGTGATGTGTGCCGATACGGGTGGGGCGTGGATTGCCCTGCTCGCTGGTCGGATTGGGGTCTCGAGTGCGGCGCGGTCTGCAGCATACGGCGTGTGCTCTGTGCTGCATGCGTGTACGCGAAGTGTGGAAAGGGAGCATGAGTTACTACATGGCACGCAAAGCAATCTCGGGCATGCGTCGATAGGGTCGTGTGTTTAGTCGGCAGAGTTCGCCAGCCTGCACACAGGCTAGGCGAGAGCACGCGCGCGGATCGAGGGCGTGTCGGGGACTGCTTGCTTGGAGGCGCGGGGGCGGCTTTGACATTTTGGGTATCATTGCGCAGGAGCGGGATAGGCTGATAGGTTGCTGCAGGCGTCCAAATTACTCGATGACAAGCGGCATGTTGGGAAGAGTGCATTGAGCTGCTGTTGGCAGGAGGCCACCAGAAAGCGCCGGGCGGGGAGCCATGTAGCCTTGTTCTGGAGCCATGTAGCCTTGTTCTGGAGCTTGCAGCACCCTAATGCCATTGGCGAATTCCGTCATTTGCAGTGCGTTCCCAATTGCGTGTCTCACATCGGGCACTGCTCATCAGAGGCCACATAGTAACTGTCTCAACAAAGGCGGAAGCAGCTTCAGAACTTTGGTTTGCGTCCTGCATGAGCCGCTTTCGCGCTGCCGCCGTCTCCGCTACGGTCTCCTGGCTTTCCACGAAGCGCTTGGTGACCTCTCGCTTCGGGGCAACCTTGCGGCAGGGCACCACGCTGGTGGCGGGAGCTCAGTGAAACTTATTAGTGGACGCACTGCAAGAGAACCTGTTTGGAACAACTGTAAGGTCCCTGCTTCTCGATGCGGGGCAAAGAAGAGGCAAACAGGCAGTCCCTCCGCGCGTCTTCACTTTCACTGAGCCGCGCTCCCGCCACCAGCGTGGTGCCCTGCCGCAAGGTTGCCCCGAAGCGAGAGGTCACCAAGCGCTTCGTGGAAAGCCAGGAGACCGTAGCGGAGACGGCGGCAGCGCGAAAGCGGCTCATGCAGGACGCAAACCAAAGTTCTAAAGGTGCTTCCGCCTTCAAACATCCCTTTTTGTCGTCATGGGGCTGCTGAAGAGTGAAGGCCAAGTGAAGGTGGGTACCGTGGGTAAGTTAGCTACCATGCATAGCGCAGCTTTCGCGCTAGAGCAGGTACATGCGCAACAACTCGGCGCTGCTTCATTCCGTTTTGCTTCCCCGTTGCCCCCGGTACCTGCTCATGTTGCAGGCTGCAGCGACCAAACTGCAACCAGGTGAGAAGGGGTTGGTGGCAGGGTAGGGGTTGGTGCACAGTGCAGGCCGGATTAGCGCAGGCCCGGTCCCTTTACCTGACCTCACAGCCTCAACCGGCTGGTTCCTCATTGGACTGCCCCGCAAGCCCGCAACCTGGCTGACTGAAGTGCTGCACTCTCAAACTCTCTGCGTGCAGAAGCAGCGAAGGAGCGCACACGAGCCCGCGTGGAGGCAGATATGTATCCTGAGGTGGTTGCAGCAGTCGGTGCAGCCGTAGTGCTAGCTCACACTGTAGCACCGCAGGTTTGGCTGGGTGCTTTATCTGCTTTGACACATTCACGATGTAGCAATTGCGCATGTCATGCATTAATAGGTAATTGCATACGTCACGGATTGACGGCTTGAGTGGAAAGGGTGCTGGTCTGCGTGCCTCAGCGCGGATGACTGACTGAAAGACTGAACTACTGGCTGCCATAACGGCGGGGGCCTTCGTCTGCACCTTGGCCCGCTTGTGGTCGCTGAAATGGGAGAATCATCATAAGGAAGCACTGTGGCGTGTGGCCGCCAACGCTTGCTGGGCGTTTCCACGGCATGCTAGCGAGCGGGCGCGAGGCGTTGCTGTTGACCCGTGTTGGGCGTGTGGGGTTGACATGCAGGATGGGGACCGGCGTCACTGGTTTTGGGACTGCACTGTTGCGCTGTCACTGCGGGAAAACATGGGGATGGCTATGGGTTTCATGCCAGAGGATGCTCTAAGTGCCTTCTCTCGTGAGGAGTTGTGGTTAGTGCGCCCGCCTGCGGGGCTTGCGCCACCTGTGTGGGATGTGGTGTGTCTCGTTGCTATGTCTGCCCTGGACTTTGGTCGGCAGCGTATGGTTATGGCCGGGCTGGCGGCGCGAGCGAAGCTGCCGTCGGCCCGGGTGCTGAGCATTGGACTTGCCGTCGTAGCTGACTTCTGGGGTCGTCTCCAGACGTTTGTGACTTTGGGTATCAGGCCAAAGGGTTGGGACACTGTGCCATCTGCGCATCCTTTCATCTCTCGGGCTGTTGGTGAAGGCATGGTATTGCGTTTGCCGTATGACGCTGCTTCCCCGCCTCCCTCACCATGAGAGGTTGTGGGTGGTTGGGGGCTTGGTGTGTGGGCAGGACGCACGTGTGAGCGACCGTTCTAGTGCCTGGACGCTTGCGCCCTGGTTAGTGCGTGCGCTGTGCGTGTGTGCTGCGGCCTGGACGATTCCCGGCACCCCGGTGCCTAGGCTTGTGGCGTTGAGGCACAGCGGTGGGGCTCTGGCGGGTTGAGGCTTGGCTCGGACTCACTGTGCGCGGAGTCACACGGACTTTGACCGCGGGAGGGTTTGCAGCAAAGTCGGGGTTGGTGGAGTCAAGTTGGGCCCTGATAGCATGTGATGGCTCGGCGTCCTCGGGTGCTGGGACTGTCCCCTCTGTAACATCCGCATTCATCACGTTTATATGAGTGGGGCAATCCTGGGGCGATCGCTTTAGGGCGTACTGAAAATTGTGTACCATGGGCAATGTTTTAGATGTCCCTGCGCTAGCAGGCATGTGTTTCGGTGGGGGTGATGACAGCTGATTGGAAGTGGTGTCCTGCGGTGCGGCCTGCTGGGCACGGCGCGCTCGGCTACTATACAGCAGGCAGGGATATATGCGGGCAGGTGAGGGTAGTGGAGGAAGTGGCAGTGTGCATTTGATCCATTCTTGCAGGGATGTGCCCGTTCTTGCAGAGATGTGCGCATCTGCACATCCTAATGTGCAAAATTGCTGCACCACCCCTGATAAGTAGCGGAGCGCTGTGTCGCGCTCGCTACTTTGCGAGTTTCGTTCTGTCAGTACTGACGCCGTCGTCCCTGGCTACGCTCTATCTTTGCGTGGCTACACGGCGGTTCGGGCTCGCCCTCCTGCGGCGGTTCGGGCTCGCCCTCCCAACCCCGCACGAAGACCGCAGTTCTCTGCAGGGTTGCCTAGTACGCGACCCTCTCTCCATAATACGCGTATTAATACAGCGTACTAGGATTCCTAGTACAGTACGGTAAAATACGGTGCATAATACGCTGGGCCAGGAAATCCGGGGGCGAAGCCGACGCAAACACGGCACGCGTGCCCGCACCATGCCCGAATCGGTGTGAATTTGGATTTGCGCGGTCATAGTCTTCTAGCGGAATTTCCTTCAACTTATTATGCTCATATTGTTGTAAGAGAACACAGCTGCAGTGCGGAGAGCAGCCATGGTTCGCAAACTTCGACGGACATCCTTTCCAGCACCCCTCGCGCCCCTCGCCCAGCCACGGCGCTGCCACGGCCCACCCCGCTGGTTTCCCCAGCACAACGTATTTTTGGGCTGAGCCCCCTGAGCGAAGCGATCCAGGGGGGGCGAAGCCCCCCAGGATTGCCCCTGTCCGTGCGTGCGTGCGTGCGTGCGTGCGTGTGTGCCTGTGTCGACAAAAAGTACCATACTGGCACAAACCGCGAGTGCCACGTATTATTAATTGCAATTACCTATTGTAGAAAAATAGACGGCAGGGAAAACTCGGCCGGAGCGAGAAGCGACCTCGTGAGTCCATGGACATCTTGACTTTCTTCAGTTCGCGAGTATAGCTCTCGGCCCCTAAATATCTTACATCCATGTATCAAAACATGTCGACGACAAGCGTCTTGGGGCAGGAATGTCGAATTTGTTTGCAACAGCCAAACCATGCGTCCCCGAGCCTTACATGTGTCGCGGCCCGGGATCCCGCGCCCGAGCCCGGCTAGCCGTTTGCGGTGCTTGAGTGGGATGTGGGTGAGGTGCATTTGGGATATCATGGACCGTGAAGTGGCGTGGGTAAGGTGGCGTGGCGTGGCGGGGACAGGGCATGTCAGTGCCTCGGCACGGCGTTGGCATAGTGGCCAGTCCCGCTGGATGGGCTTGCAAGGGTGCTGTTCATGTCGCCGGTGCCCATCGTCACATCCCCTTGCGCTACATGGGGCTCAGCCCATTTTCCAGCTGTACAAAGCTGACACCCCTTGTCCAACGTACTAGCCGACGAGGGCAGCGTACAGTACGTAGTACAGTACGTAGTACATAGCACGCGTACTACGAACTAGGCAACCCTGGTTCTCTGCTTGCAGGTACCCTCTCCGGCGGCGGAGCCGCCCTCACAAATTGTAACACGACGCAATGCATGGAAACACATGTTAACTAAGAGAACGTCCCCGGTGCCCAAATACACCCGGCCTGATTGCAAACAGCATGTCACCGGTAATGCGTAGTCGTAGAGAAGTCGTGCTGGGGCAGCTGGGCTGATCGTGGCGAAGTAGGGCTGCGGCTGGGCTGTCAGAGAATGCTGTTGCGCTCTCCTGGTCGCCGTACCTGACCCCTACTGAAGGATGCGGGGCTGGAGCTCCCGCAGCTCAGTACGGCAAACCGCATACCACACCACCCTGCATGGCCTGGCCGCGGTCATTGACTGCCTCTCGCCAGCCAACACGCCGGCGGAACAGGCTGGGGTCCGTCAGCATTGCATCAGCAAGCGCTAGATAGGGCATGTCAACCCGTACGTTGCCTTGCGCGCGTGTTTCTGCTGCGGCAGCAACATCTGCGGTGTGCAGCCCCTGACTCGTGACCAAGTCTCACAAAACCGCCACTGCTGCAGCGATGGCAGTGCCTCCTGCTTGCCGCTCGCCATGTGCTCTTGGGCGTGATGGCAGTGCCGCGGCACACAACAGGGACACAGCACGGCGCACAGCACATGGCACACACTGCAGTGGCAGGCTGACGCTGCACATTGGCTGTCTGCAGTCTTGCTTGCGGCCCCTCCTAAATCTTGTTCCGGGCTCGCGGGTTAGCTCTCGCCAGTCCCCCAGCCCCCAGCACGCCTGCACTGTTGGCCCTGGCCCTGGCCCTGGTTTTCGTGGGACAGTTGTCGAGCAATGTCACTTCAACTCCTTGACGTTCGGGCGCATCATGTGTGAACCTACGGGGGCTCTCCTGGCGGTTGGGGGGTATACATTACGATACTATTTTTTAGGGGCCGACATTTGGGGTGAGTATTGAGTAGAGGGACGCCTGGACTGCGGTGCCTAGATGCGCGAGGCGGCAACTCGGCACGGTCAGCGCGTTTCGCCCCCCGCACCCAGGGCTGACCCGCTCGCTCGCTTGCGCCAACCGACCGAAGTTCAAACGTCAGCGTCGCGTCGAAACCCCAAATCATGCCGTCAGTAAGTCGGCAGCGGATGACACGGCACATGCAATGAGGTCAGCCTTTGTTCCAAGGACTGCACATGTGGGGCGAAAGGGCGCCGTCGACGGCGCGACTGCAAATGCAACCACCGCCGACAGCGCGAGCAAGCGGCCACAATTTTGTTCTACGCGGTTGCAGCATGCTCAATACGATGTGCAATTTTGCAGCGCATGAGCGCGCACGTTGGTGGGGTCTCCGACGTAGAGTAGGGCGGTTGTGTACGGAACATACAACGGGGCTCTGCGCGAACTCAATAAACTCCGCTGTTGGTGTGCAATTTTCAAACATCTGTAGCGGCAAGTACTGGCAATAGTCCAGGCTATAACGCAACGATTCAGGGCTAGACGCACAGTCGAGTTTAGACGCGCAAAGATGCAGACCACTATGACTCGCCCTTGCCTTGCCCAGCCCGTGCTGCGATCTCGTGTGCTCCGGTCGCCTATGCGGGTGGTTGCAGCGAGCGCTCCTACCGCGGTGACGACAGTCGTGACCTCGAATGGAAATGGCAACGGTGGGTCGCGACAAGGGCTTGCTGGAAAGGTGCTGTAACGTGTATTTATGTCAAAGGCTTGTGCTGACACAGTCGGCGCTCATGGATGCAGGTCATTTCCAAGCTGCTACTACGCCCGTGCCCCCTACTCCCGCTCCCGTCGCTGTTTCCGCGCCTGTGCGCGCTGTGTCGGTGCTGACTCCTCCTCAAGTGTATGAGAACGCCATTAATGTTGGCGCCTACAAGGTGCGCCGGGTGAAGGCGCCTGACGAAGCGCAAGATACATGGTGGATGCGTGGGAGGCTCACGGGTTCGCGATTTGCATGAGCCGGGTGGCATTTAATAGAGCGGGATAAGCAGTGTCTTTTCTGTCAATAAGACCATTCGGCTTTCAGGGCGTTTTCGCTTCCTTGGCAGCTCGCCCGCAGTCGGCAGTCAGTCGGCCCTGGTCTCTGTTCCGGGGCAACGTTTACCCCAGCTCCCTCCCCCCCCCCCCGCCGCCTCACAACTCTTCCCAGCACATGCTCATCCTCGATTAGCGCTGCAACCAGCCCCCACAATCAACTTTCTCACGCCCCTTCCCTAACTATAACTCCTGTATCCCCGTACAGGCCGGGCTAACGCCTCTGGCAACGTTTGTCCAGGGCATCCAAGCCGGTGCCTACATTGCGTTCGGCGCCTTCCTCGCCATCTCCGTGGGAGGCAACATCCCCGGCGTCGCCGCCGCCAACCCCGGCCTGGCCAAGCTGTGAGTTCCTGAGCCTTGGCCGTTTCCCTGATCGCCTGCTGTGCTGGCGCTGCCGCTGCGCCTGTTGTGCTTCTTCCCTCCCTCACATCATTCCAAAAAGCGCGGTTTGGCCGCACACACGCACGTCCCCAGCTGGCTTTTACCTCTTTCACAACCCTCCTTTTCCTATCGCTTGTCCCTCTCTTCCAGGCTATTTGCTCTGGTGTTCCCCGTGGGTCTGTCCATGGTGACCAACTGCGGCGCCGAGCTGTTCACGGGCAACACCATGATGCTCACATGCGCGCTCATCGAGAAGAAGGCCACTTGGGGGCAGCTTCTGAAGAACTGGAGCGTGTCCTACTTCGGTGAGTGCTACACCGTTGCTGCTGCTGCAGCCGCCGCCGCTGCTGCTGTGATGCAAACCAGCTGTAGAACTACGTTTTAACAGTTGACGCGCTTGCGATTCACCATGCCTAGTGTCTGGCTACCACCCCCCTACCATCACCACCACATCCTTGTATGTAACGCTCGCTCTCCCTCCCTCCTCCCCACCGACCCATAGGCAACTTCGTGGGCTCCATCGCCATGGTCGCCGCCGTGGTGGCCACCGGCTGCCTGACCACCAACACCCTGCCTGTGCAGATGGCCACCCTCAAGGCCAACCTGGGCTTCACCGAGGTGCTGTCGCGCTCCATCCTGTGCAACTGGCTGGTGTGCTGCGCCGTGTGGTCCGCCTCCGCCGCCACCTCGCTGCCCGGCCGCATCCTGGCGCTGTGGCCCTGCATCACCGCCTTCGTGGCCATCGGCCTGGAGCACTCCGTCGCCAACATGTGAGTCGCGCGGCTTCTTCTGGCCGCAGGCTAGTTGGGGTTGTTTCGGGGTGTGATGGCGTTGCATACTTCAGCTGTACAGTGTAGTGAGGCGTGCCACTGCCCACTGGCTGTGGAACCTGAACCTCACTGTTGCCGCACGGGTGCGCAGGTTCGTGATTCCTCTGGGCATGATGCTGGGCGCTGAGGTCACGTGGAGCCAGTTCTTTTTCAACAACCTGATCCCCGTCACCCTGGGCAACACCATTGCTGGCGTTCTCATGATGGCCATCGCCTACTCCATCTCGTTCGGCTCCCTCGGCAAGTCCGCCAAGCCCGCCACCGCGTAAGCCAGCTGCCGAAAGGCGGCTACAAGCTTCGCCGGTTAAGATGGCTGTAGCATAGCGGCGCTGCCGGCCGCAGGCTGTGGCGGCTGGCGGCTGCGCCGGTGTACGCGAGGTGATGCCGAGTGAAGTGAGGCGTTTCGCGGGGTGTTGCAGGTGTCTTGTTGTGGGTGTGATTTTTCGTCGTATTCACAGCTTCTGCCGGGCCTGCTGCATAACCTGCGGCGCGCCAGGGCGGGGTTGGGCACGCAGCCCGCTCTGCGAAGAAGAGTTTTGTTGCGGGTCACAAGAGAGACATAAGAATGATGCAAGCTGTGGGCACTTTATTTTACTGGTCTGAGTGTGTTATGCATCGTGCGGGGAAGTGAAGGTCGGCGTCAGCAAGCTCTTTACGCACACGCACAGGGTGTGCTCATGTGGTTTGATTGTGTGAGATTTGATAACGGCAGGACCTCAACACGCACTGCGGAACCGTACATACAGAGGAGAGAACGCAGGTGCGGCACTGCACACTTTGCAGGCCCACCCAAGTAGGTAGGCAGCACAGATTACACAGCACACTGGTGCTTGGCGTAGTGGGAATGACATGGGATAGGAGTAGTTGGGTAGACACACTAATAGCTGAGTTGGCACTGATATCAGACGCATGAGGCGTCGAAGTTGAGGCAGGTTGAGAGCTCGCGAAGATGAGACATACACAATCTTCAGCAGGTTAAAGAGTAGGGTTTGCTGCTCGACACAGTATCGGGGCACGACTCATGGCAACAACTGGTCAGGGACTGCGAGAGTCCCCGCGCTCCAGTGTAAACCGATGCACGTGTTTGCCAAGCCATGCTCCAACTGACCACGCGCCACCTGTGGGATAAGGGATTCGTGATGCACAAGAGAGAATATGGGGCCTTTCCCAGCCGAAACTGCCCCCTTCTGTAAGATTGGCCACCGCGCCCAGCAGTGCCTCTTCATTGGTGGTAACCAGGGGAGCGGTAGTCACGCTGTGCAGGCGGGGCTGGAGCTCTGTGCGTTGCCACGAGCGGCGGTTTAGTGGGAGGCAAGGTGGGGGACCTCCTTTGTCCGAGTTCCGTATGCACAGCTCGTGACGACACCCACTTAGCAGGAGAGGCCACCCGGGGATGGCGCGATTCCGAGTGAACTGACGCCCTCTGCTGCCTTAGGAGGGATCCTTGACGAGCCATCTCCCGTGTAGGCGGTCTTCAGTAGGTCTACAACCGGTCGGGGCCCCAGTACCGTATGCTCACACGCTTGCTTGGTTCCGCGCTGACGCCCTCACGACCCCAGTCAGGAGCAAGGCCAGCGCCAAATCGCAGCGACGAAGCAATCCACCAGGCGTTGTTACAGAGAGGTACAGCCCCCGCGCCGCACATCGTACTGCAGCTGAGTATTAAGCTATCGTCAAATTGTCCCCACCTTCCCCGGTCCCCACAAGCTCCCCGCCCCTGATCCAGTGCAATTCCTCCCCAACCTGACATGGGGCCACCACGGGGCAAGGGCAATGAAAGCATTCCAACGAACGATAAGGAAGTCGTAATGCTGTATGCCGCATCAGTCAACCATCACGTTTTTCACCTTTCACAGCTTTGCCACCTCTTCAAGCTCAAATCAAGTAGCGACTACACGCCGTTCCCTGTCGAAAGTCACGGGGCACACACACACACACATATGTACACACACACACACACACACACACACACACACACACACACACACACACACACACACACACACACACACACGACCAGCCAGAACGGGCTACGCCAGAAGTGTCCCCCAGCCCGGGCATGCCGCCCTCGTCCCATTAGGCTTGCTATGCAAGGTCACAACCCCCCACGCCACGGTCACAACCCCCGAGCTACGCGCGTGAGACGTACGGTGACACGACGAGCAGTGCAGCCGAGGCGCCCCGCCATCGCCTGGCCTTTATTGAACGCAAAAGCATTCCCGATAACCCAATGCCAGCGCATCACGACACATACCAGAACACACGCATACCATGCACATGCACACGAGCCCCCAACCCCCGACATCAACATTCCCCCCACAGCACTGCGGGCTCAGCCTCCCTCCAGGCCGCCGGCTGCGGCTGTCGTTGCTTCAGCCACACAGCAGCCACCCCTGCTCCTGCCGCTGCTCCCGCTGCTGCCACTTGTGCTTTAATCGACCTTCTTGGGGGCCGGGGGCTGGGCCTTGGGGATCTTGCTCAGGACGCTGCAGGCAGGGTTTTGTGTATGGTGGTCAGTCGGGAGCTGAGTGACAGCAAACAACGTTGGAAGCCATCACCACGCAATAGATGCCACACTGCCGTACTCCTCACACCTATTTCACCTCAAAACAGCCACTTCCCCGTCCCCTGCTCCACAGTGAGCCCAGCCCAGCCCAGCCCAGCCCAGCCCTCCCCACCACACCAGGAGTACTACCACAGCACCCAAGGCGCTGCTCACTCACTTGTTGTTGAAGGCGGTGACTGCCTCGTCCACCTTGGCCTTCACCACCGCCAGCACCTTGTCCACCTCGTCCTGCTTGGCCTCGTAGGCCTTGGGCAGCACGAACGCCAGAACCACCACTGCGACGGGGAGGAGAGGGGGCGGAGGAGGAAGGAAGGGCAAGAGGAGCCCGGGAGGTTTGTTCAGCAGCACGCCGTGAGGACGATGTACGGCATACGGTACCGTACGAGGCATAGGGGGCCAGCAGGGAGGGGCCAGGCGGGCGTGGAGGCTCGACTGGTGTTTGCGCCTGTGAAAGGTTCAGCTGTCGCCCATGCGCGAGACCCGGCGCTGCCATGCCCGCACTTGCCGCCCGCGCCCGCCCGCGCCGCACTCACCCACGTACGCCAGAGTGAAGGGGCTGGCCAGGGCGAAGATGCGGCCGGCCGTGTAGGAGCCCACCACAACCTGTGTGCGCGCACGCATGTACAGTTTCAAAGATGTTGTAATGTGTGTGTGCGGTGGGGGGCTGCAAAGATGGTTGTAAAAGCGGTACAGGTTGAAGGGGGGAGTTGCCGTTCATGGGGAACGAAGTGATTGAATCACATGAAGTGCCGGGGGAGGGGGCCGGTCGGAGGTTTTGAAAGTGTTGGGGCACGGCATACCGTAATGTCATTGTGTCGCCCCGACGACACGCCTTGCGACCCTTGTGGGGGCAACGTTGTGGCACGGGGCAGCCAAGAGGGCGGCTGCAATGCCGTGGCGCCCGCGCTCAGGCACCGTTCCCTGCCGTTGCCGACGTCACGTCCTCGCTTCAGCACTGGCCTGGCGACACCTGTTCCCCCCCCTCCCTGCCTCACGGCCTCCAAGTGAGCATCGCTGCGACCGCAAAGCCCCACCCACGCCACGACAAGGTGCCCCTTTCTGCCAGCTGCCGCCCTGCCCTGGTCCAGCAAACCGCCGCAGCTGCATTTCCACACAGCCTCACAGCCACACAGCCGTGTGCCAACTGCGCAGCAGCAGCAGCAGCAGCTCCGCACAGCGCCACACACAGCGCCGCCCGCTCACCAGGGAGGAGGTTTTGAGGTCCTTGCCGCTGGCCAGCACACCCACGTAGCCTGCGTGCCGAGGGCAAACACACGCACGTCACAGCAGGATCCCCGCACGTCCTCACGCCTCGCTTCGCTTCAGGATTCAGTACTGGGCATGTACCGCTCCTCTACATCTCCGCCCGCCGCCCTCCTTGCTTCCTGCGCTCCCAAAAACCCCACACAGCACACGGCGCACATGCATCTCTACGCGCCGTACGAGCACACACGCAACGCGCGCCGGGTCCTACGGTACGCCGCACCCACCCAGGGCCTTGTTGACGACCGGCAGGGCTGCGTCCGCCACCTGGCGCGCCTGCTCCTGCGTCACGCCCTTGACCAGGAACTCGGGCACCGGGGGGCCAGAGCTGCGGGGTGCGTGCAGGCGGGGGCAGTTGGCGGGGAGACGCATGAGGTGGGGCATCAGGGGCAGCGGCATTCGCATGGCGGCATGGGGGGGGGCAGCCGTTCATGGAGAACGGGTGAAGCGGGATTGGCGCACAAGTCAAACCTTTCGCATGCACGTTGTCAACCCCTTGCGTCTTCCCTCGAGCACAGTCACACCGCCTCACCGGCTGACGAAGTGGCCCAGGTGCGACCACAGGAACAGCGCCAGGCTGATGATGCTCAGGAGGTAGCTGACAATGGTAAAGCCGTTGAACGGGTTGTACACGTACTGCGAGTGAGTGGGCCCGAGGCTAGGGTGAAACAGGTCCAAACGGGGCGACACGGTGGGACCAGGCAGCTGGGCAAGTTCAGTGTGGATACTCGCGGGCGTCCCTGGTGCGGCGCTGCGTGTATGCATGATATCCTGTGAGAGGGAGGTGGGAGCGAGCGCGGGGGTGCGAGGCCAGCCACTTACCGCGAGGTAAGCCGCAGTCGCTCCTCCGAAGATGGCACCGGCCTCCTTCGGCTTCCTCCACAGCACCAGGTCCTCGACTGTTTCAAGAGGTGCAAGGAAATGCATTAACGATGAAGAGCGCACAGGTCATGCCAGCAGATGCCCGCGACGCTGAACGCGGCCACAATACAATCAATCAGGCCGCGACTTGCAGTGAAACGCTTGACTCACCATCCTTCGGCAGGAATGGTAGGTTCACCGGCTTCTTCACTGGAGCTGTCGACATGGTTGCTGCGAGCAATGCGGATAGCGGGGTCTAGGTCGAGGTCGAGGAAGTTGCAGATGGTGTCGATGTCGAGCGAGTAACTGGATATAAGAGCCAAACCGAGCAATGAGAGTACAAGTGAGTTCTGCGTATGTCAGACAGCGTCTTGCTGGTGAATTGGGTCCATGTCTGGGTGAAAGGGTTTCGGTCGCATGGCTGATTCGCAGCTTGGGCAACGCCAGGGCTCCCGACAAGCCTCAACTACATAGCAACTTGTGCAAAATGAGACAGATACTGCCGCGGCACCTGGCGAACGTAATCCAGTCAAAGGGCCGCAAGGGGCCGTGTGGGCCCTCAGGCCTTCCACCAACCCGACGCTGCCCCCGACCCTCCCCTGCCCCCGACAGCCCCCGGACGGTCTTGCCACGGCCGCCCCCACTGAACCTCCTCAGAAAGACCACCAAGAGGCCGCCCAAGCACAGCCGTCGCCGTCTCTGCCTACTCTGACACAGCGGCACCAACTGCATTGCGGGTTCAGCTGCACCCTACGTGTCCCATCACACACCAACCTGCCGTAACCCTGTCCCATCGCACATGCATTGCGGATTGGCGGGGCTGCCTGACGCAGTCCAGCGCAAGTGCGCAACGCCGCTGTGCTGTTGCTACTGTCCCCGTAACCCAACGATGCCGCTGTACCACATCAGCACATCGCCTTCCATTGCTCGCACACCGTGGTCCGTGGGCCAAACACGTTTACAGGCAAGCACGCCTGTGATTGTGCACGTCCCCACATGCACTTCCGCATGAGCCTGCCCGACTTGCGGTATTACGGTAACATTCAGTACTCGAAACGTGTAAACCTGCAAAACCTGCGCCCACTTGGCCGCGGCGCGACCGAAGCGAACCTACCTTTCGTCACAGCCTGTCCTCTTGCCCAGCGCTAGGCAAGCTCAAGGCGAGGAACCATTCTAGCAGGCACACCATAAATCTCTGCTTACGTTTTGTCCGGTCGACCCGCCGCCATCGGCTAACTTACCATTGGCCTTAGCCCTCAATTCCGCTTACTAACACCGGTGCCAAGCACCCACCACGGCACCCGTGCACCTTACTCCAACCACTCCGCTCAAAAGCACCACCTGCCATCAACCCCGCACTGCCAGCATCAAGCCTGCGAGGTCATGGATCCTTCCCCATCCCCGCAACGCCCCGTGCAACTTCCCTCTACCTGCCTAGAACCCCACTCACCACGTGCCTGCATACCCCCCCACCCACGCCAGGCCGCTGCCACCCCTCCGCCGCCGCCATCCCCCCCCGCATCACGCCACGCTGCTGGCCGCGAAGCCCAGCTGCAGCCCGCGCTTGACCCGGTCGTGCTCCTGGCTGCTGAGCAGCACGCAGTAGTTGGCCTCGAAGCGGCCGAAGGGCGTGGGCAGCACCAGCCCGGTGCCGCAGCTCCAGCGCCAGCTGCTGCCGAACTCCGACAGCAGCTCAGAGGGCGAGCGGCCCGTGCCTGGCGGGTAGGGCGGGTGGAGGTGAGGAAAGGCGGGTAGGGCGGGCGGAGGTGGGGAAAGGCGGGTGCGGTGGGTGGAGGGGGGAAAAGGCAGGAGGGTAAGGGTGGTAGCAGCATCGTGAGGGTCGTGGCGTGGTGGGGTGGTTAGGGTAGGATACTCCAGAGCAGTGGGGTTTGCGTTGTTTGTCATGGCGTGGCGGGGGGCGCACACTGGACCTGGCGCCGTCATCACGTGGGGCTGTGCTGCAGACCGCGGTCCACCGGCCTCGGCCACCTCCATTCCACTGGAAGCCCGGTCACCACACGCCGCCTCTGGCCTCGTCCTGTGCCCCAGTGCCCTCTGCTGTCCATCCTCCTGACCACCTCTCTGCCCAGCCCGCCGCCCCGCGCCGCTCACTCCGCAGCCCAGACCCCTCGCCTTTTACAACCGCATCCCTCACCGCCCCTTCCAGCAATTCGCAGTGTAGCCCAGCGCACTTTGGCTTTCATTTTGGGTTTGGCCTAGTAACCCCCGCCCGTCGCCACCGCCCCCCTCGCCCCGCTCCCCGCGCCTCCGCACCCACCCGCCAGCTGAATGACGTTGCCGCCGTTGACGAAGGCGTGGCCGTGCAGCCGCAGCAGCTTGAGCGCGGGGTGGGGCAGCTGGAACATGAGCTGTGGGGGGCATGGAGGGGAGGGGGGTTGCAAAGATTGGTACAGAGAAGCGCAGCGAAGTACACAGCAGGGGGAGGGGAGCAGGGGGAGGGGAGGAGTAGTGGAGAGGGTGAGAGGGGTTGAGTCGCCAGAGTGCTGCCGGCCGCATGGCACTCCGAGTTTGTGCTTGGTACGGCACCACACTAAAGCAAAGCTGTCCCGCCCCATACCCTTAGGTAGACGCCGGGTGCCCGTAGCCAATGTATGGCTATGCCAGTACGCCAATACCCTGTCCCGCACCACCGTGGCCACCCACACTGGCGACCCCGGGTCCCACCGCAACCTGCGTCTAGTGGAAACTGCCCCCGGCCCACCACACACTCCCCTGCGCGACCGACCCTCACCGAGGCGAAGATGGACGTGTAGGCGTCTCCGCCCAACGCGTCCCGGCGCGGCGCCGCGGAGGCCGAGTCGGCGGCGGCGGCGGCTCGGCCCTCTGGCGGCCGCCGCACGTCCGTGGGGCCCACACCCTGCGGCCGCAGGGGCAGAGCGTGAGGGGGAGGGAGGTCTGTCGATTCGGAAGCCTTGTTCTACATCTAGACGCAGAGCGCGATGGGGCCTCAACTTGTTTGCACGGCTCCAGTTGGTGTCAACACGCGATGGTCAGAGTGGCGGTCAGTGACCGGACTTCGGCGGCAAGCCAGCACCTGTGCAAGCGCCTCACACCCTCACACCGCATCCGCCCCAGCCCCACATCTACACATCCACACACACGCACACGCCTACCTCTCCCTCGCATGCCCCCCCACGCCCCGGCGCTCCCCACCCCGCCCCGGCCCCGCCATCCCCACCTTGTACTTGAAGCCACGCAGCGAGGAGGGCCCGCCCAGGAAGAAGCGGTCGGCGATGCAGGTGGGCCGCGTCAGGCCGCCCTCGGGCCCCCACGGCAGCAGCAGGCCTGGGCAGGGCGGCAGGCAGCGCGGCATGGGGTCCAGGCCAGCATGGCTGACAGCAGCAGTGCGCATGTGTGCTCCTCACAGGCTACCGGCGCGCTGCCCTAGCCCTCATGTGCGCTGCGCCGGCGTGCCACGTTCGCTGACTCACCAACCCTGACCCGGCCGCACGCCTGACAGCACAGCGCCTCAGCCCCTCACCACACCACGCCCCACCCCGGTACGACACATCAAGACGCTGGCCACGACAGCCCCGACCCCCGCCACCCGCCTCACCCGCGCTGGCTCCCACGCTGAACACCACCGCCCCGGTCTCCTCCATGGGCACATTGGCCACCGCGTCCACCTGCTGCCGCACGTAGCGCAGCTCGCTGCTCGGCCCACTGCCGCCTCCGCCCACGCCCACACCGGCCCCCGCGCCCGCCCCCGCCGCCGAGGGGGGCAGCAGGCCCGCCAGCTCTGTGGTGGCGCGCACCGCCCAGCCCGCGCCGCCCAGGGTGGCCGCCGCGCCGCCCGCGCCCGGCTGGCGGCGGTCCAGTGTGGCGGTGTAGCGCAGCGCGGACAGCAGGTAGTCGCCCATCTGGGGGGGGGCGTGTGGAGGGGGCGGGGGCTTAGGGGTTTGCGGGGGGGGGGGGTAGCAGAGGGAGCAGACCGGATGCAGGCCGGGGGGGGGGGGACGGATGCTTGGAAAAGCCATACAGGATGCAGGGGGGCCGGAGCTGAGGGGGCAGATAGAGCAGTGACAGCGGAACGACGGAGGGATCTGACACCAGCACTGCACCGCCCCCACACTGCCCGTTGTACCCTGCCAGCCGGCCAACGCCCTCCCTGTCCCCCCGCCTGTCCCGGCGCCGTACCTGCCCCATGACTGCGCGCGAGGCGGAGCGGGAGGGGTCCAGCAGCCGCCGCCAGCCCAGCTCGTACTCCAGGCCCTGGCTGCCGTCCATGCTGCAGGGAGCGCAGGGCGTGGTGGGCGGGTTGGGAGAGGCGGGCGGTTTAGACATGGTGGGTTGGGCGTGGTGGGCAGTTTGCAGTGGGTTTCACGTTCGCCTCATCCGCCAAGACTGAGCTGCTAACGCTGCCGCGTACGTGCCAGTCACACGTCCGGCCGCCGCCCTGCCTGTCGCGCCCAGCCCCACCAAATCCACCTCGCCCCACTGCCTCTCCACCCTCCCGCCGCAGCCCGACCCCATCATACTCGCCCCACCACCCCCCGGCCGCCTGCTGCCCCACCTCCTGAGCGCCACCACCGCCCCCCGCAGCTGCTCCGTGTAGGAGGACGACTTCTGGTTGTTGCGGAACAGCTGGGAGCCGCGCAGCTCCAGCTGGGGTGGGGGGAGGGGTGGTGTGGCGTGGGGAGGTAGCGTTGCACAAGGGCGCAGGGCGGCAGGTCACAGGCTAGTGCAGGGTCTCAGAAGGTGGCTTAGGTCACAAGATGCGGACCGTACTAGCCATATCCGCTGCTCAAGCCCGCCCCTTTGGAACCCCCACAAATGATTTGCACAACATGGCATCCGTCGCGTGTGATCCTGCAGATGGCCATGCGGTACTCATTACATCCCCCATTAGCATCTCATGCCCACAAGCTATTTCCTTGGGCTCGGGTAGATAACCGCGTCCCACATGCGCCGACCCCCACACACCCACGCACCGTGGCCGGCAGCCCTCCCACTCGCGGCTGCTTGAAGGCCACGCTGGCGGTGTGGCTGTTCTCCATGCCGTACTCCACATTGGCGCTCAGAGCCTCGGCCCGCCCGCTGGCGTTGGTCAGGCCCGCGCCCAGCTCGAAGGTGGACTCGCCGCCCTGTGGCGTTGTGCACCGGCGCGATGGGATGTTGCGGGAGGGCAGCCATCAGTCAGGGCGGCGTGACGTGCTCTGTTGCACAGTGCCGCGCCGTGCCGTGCCGCGTGGTGGGTTCATTGGCACTGGGCGCGGTCCGCGGTGCCTACGAGCCCATTGGTGCGTGCCCGCCGGCTGTCGCGGAGCGTGCCCCTCTGCGCCGCGTCATGCGCTCCACCTCCAACCACCAACCAAACCCCTCCAACCACCAAGCAAGTCCCAAAACACCTGGAGGGCTCCTTCTCCCTCACGTAAGCGTCCACAACAAGACCACACAACCACACATCAAACACACACCACACACACACACACACTCTCTCTCTCTCTCACAGCCACACGCACCTGCACGTAGGTGGCGGCACGCAGCTTGAACCAGTTGGACTCCTCCACCGCCAGCTCCACCGTGCAGGCGGTGGGGTCGTCCTGGGGGAGGGGGCAGGGAGCGGCACACGGGTGCGTGGTAGAGGATGTGCAGAGTAGGAGAGCAAGGCAAGGCGGGCGTCACAGGGCGGAGAGTTGCGCAGGACTGCGGCGGCGGGTCATGCCACCATTGTTTGTGGGCGTTAGCGTGCGGGCCCGCGATCCCAGCCATTCCAACAGGCACACCGGACATAGGGTAAGTGACGCGCCGCATGTTGCTGACCCGTTCTTGTACCTGTACCCGACCTTCACGCACGTGCACGTGCCGCACAGCTCGGTTCAGCATCCTACAGTCCCGCTCCCTCTGCCCCCAGCGCCCTCTCTTCCCCACCCCGCTGCTGCTGCTGCTCACCAGCGGCTCCTCGTGTGCCAGCATGCTGACCCCCGTGAACACGCCCAGCTGCCGCAACCGCTTGCCCGCCGCCTCCATCTCCTCGTGCACCTCCGCCAGCGTCTCCGCCTTGTAGATGGGCTCCAGCTCGCGCTCTATCAGCGAGGCGCGCGTGCGGAAGGTGCCACCGTTGAAGCCGTCTTTGCGCTGGTTGATCTGTACCACGTGACAGGGCTTGTCCTTTATCTGCTCATACAGCGCCTCATAGTCCACGACGCCGTGGGGCCCGCCTGCGGCCGGCGTCGCCGCAGCGCCGCTCGCCCCCGCGCTCGATCCCGAGGCGTCGGCAGCCGCCGGGGACGCCGATGCAGCGGTCGCCGGCGCGGGCTCCGCCTCGGAAGACGTCATGGCGTTCCGACGCAAACAGGCTGATGGGTGGGTGGTCAGCCCGCTAGCCTAGAAATGCGAATGGCAACAAGTACTGAAGCTGTAATGACTGTGTAGCTTTGCTGGGAAACAATGCGAACATGCAGCGCTCGTTGTTTTGTGATTCTATGCGCAGGGTGGACGCATGCCACGCCCAACGCCTACAAAAGATACAAAGTCTCGTGCTGCGCCTGTAGTACGTATGCACCGGCAGAACAGTCGGGGAACGAGGGGACGGGCGCATGAGCGCGGGATTGTTCGCAACTCTTCAGCCCGAAATTTGACGCTCAATTGTTGGAGCACATCATTTCTGCTATATTATTCTTCTTTCTACTGCTTTTGTTCGCCCAGCGGCTTGTCCTGCGTGTTGCACTCGTCTCCCGCTAGATCCGCCCTCCTTCCAACTCCTTTCAGCAAAAATGGCTGACGATCTAGATGATTGGGAGACGGCTGACATTGAGTCAACCCTCTCCAAGCCGGCGCCAGCTCCTGCCAAGCCGGCGCAAACCTTTGAGACAAAGGGCGAGGCCATCCGCGCAAAGATCAATGGCCCGGACATGTCCCAGTTCGAGGACGAGGACGCCAACTTCTCCGCGCCCGTGGAGCACAGCGTGCCCGCGCCGCAGGTGCGCAATCGCGGGCGAGGCCCAGTCGCTGGCCCAGCTGCTTGCTTGCGTGGAGTGGGTATGGTATCTTTGGAACGGCCAGCACGCCAGGGGCGCGACCGACCGGCTCCAACTGAGCCCACGATTCCATGGATTCCGTGTCCACGCAGCCCAAGAAGAAGGAGGAGAAGAAGTTTCGGGAAGAGCGCATCAACCCCGACGACGTGCCTCTCGACGACCCTGTGCTGGAGAAGCTTCGCCAGCAGAAGTGAGCATAAGGAGTGGTGTCAGGGCTGGGGAGCCAGACCGGGTTTTGGCGGGACGGGTGTTGCGTTGGCGCTCCAACGGCCGTCGGCTGCGCTCGGTGGGGCTGTGGCTTCTTATGCACCTCAGTCATGCGATAGATGACACAACGCTATCACCTGCACGCTGTCAGCTTGGTTTGTGAGGAGGCCTGTCGGGGACGGCCGTCCAGTTGAAGGGCGGGGGGCTAGCATACGGTATATGCATGCGCACCTGGCGCAACGCACCTGGTTGCCATGCGAAGCTGTCAACCTGGCTAGCCCAGCTCTATGTCGGAGATGGGCGGTCGCTCCACAAGCAGAATCGAACGTCCGGGATGTGTGCGCTGTTTTGGGCTTGAACTGGGTCAAGCAGCAGAGGCAGAGTCTGGTTGACCCGGCCACTCCAGCACCTACGGGATGTGGGTCAAGGTCGGAGTCGTCGCATCTTGCATGCCGGTTGCGTTGCTGGGTCAAACATCCGTGCTGGGCCATGGTGCACGTAGATGGTTGCGTGCATTACGTGTGCAGCGCCTAGGGTTGCACCGTTGCCGTCTGTGATGGTCCTCACGCACGCCGGGTCGTGCACACACTTGCAAGCGCTAGTGTACGGCGCTCCAACTGCCAACACAAGCCCTGTACAGGCTACCGCTACTGCAATACTGCATCCCTCTAAGCCCGAATGCACATTCCGGTGCCCCCTTTCCTCCCCGCGGCGGTAGGCTGGTAGAGCAGGCGGACTACGAGGCCGCGCGGGAGCTGTTCGGCGGCGTGTCCACTCTGAAGCCCCTGGAGAGCTACATGCCCAAGACGCTCAAGGAGTTTGAGGACTTCGCCGCTGAGCTGGTGTCCCGCCACGTGGTCGAGCACGGGGAGAGCAAGCACTACAAGGCGTTCATTAAGGCGCTCATCAAGGCGGCAGTGGAGCCGCTGGGGTCAGAGGAAGTCAAGGACCTGGAGACCTGCCTGGCGGGCGTGCGCGCTGACAAGATCAAGGTGGGTGGGGGGGTGCGAGATGGCGGGTGGCGGTGGATGGGACGGCGAGTCGAGAAGGAGGCTATGCGGGTAGGCGTGGATGGGCCACATTGCGGGTCACTGGGCCAGCACAAGCGAAATGAGGTGGTGGATTGAAAGCTGGCGCCGGGGCGAGAGCATCACCAAATACCCGATGTGGGTCGGCTGGGGCCTTACATGCCCGGCGCTGCGCTTCCTGCCCTTTGCAACCCCTGCAGAAGAAGAAGGAGGAGGAGGACAAGAAGAAGGGCGGCAAGAAGAACCTCAACATGGGCAAGAAGGGGTTGTCGGCGGGCCTGGACGACTACGTGTACGAGGATAACCTGGACAACGATGACGACTTCATGTAAATTGGCAGAGACATGCGATGACTTGACGGCAGCGGCGGCATGACGTGACATATTAAACGGAGGGCGTGACGAGTGAGCGGCGCAGCGGAGGTGCTTGGAGCGGCATAGAACCGGTCTGCGTGGCGGCAGGAGGGCACGCGGAGCGCACGTGCGGGAGCTGCGGAGTGGCCAGCGCCAGCGCGCAAATTGGATGCGTGCAGATGCATTACCAAACAGGCTTGCAGCGGGCAGCGGTGGCCATTAGAGACATTTAGGGTGTAGCAACGGGCGGTTGCTGGTATGAGAGCAGGGAGGGTTGCGAGGATAGGGAGACAGGACTGCCGGCTGGTATTTGAGGGAATGACTATTAGAACGCAGCAGTTTTGATCGCTTCACGTGACTAGAGCACGGCTGGGTGTGGAGTGTCATGGCACGTGCATCTGCGCTCGGCAGACGCCGGTTGCTGTCTGCATGCGAAGGCTGAAGCATTGGCATTTGGGTCGGGTGAAGAGTCCTGAAAGCAGCGCGGTGATGTGACGGACTTCCTGGTGTGCTGATGGCTGTCATGTACGCCGTGGCGAATGCTCAGGCGGACGATCAGGCATGGGATGGGGCCACCCACTGGGTACGCTAAGCACCTGAACTGCGCCTGTCGAGCTTGTAAGGCAGTGGCCAACGAGCCTTTGGGCCATCCATCCGCATCGTTATTGACGTGCTTTGCGAAACTAGTGCAAACGCAGACCAGAGCATAAGGCGTAGTCGGCTTGCAGGCGACACGGGAGCAGGCCAGTCAGTAGCTCAAGCTAGCTCACATGTTACCACGTAACCGACGATGAACGCTGGGGACGTCCGGGCCCACGCTGGGGACGTCCGGGCCCACGACTGGCTGACAGAAAGGAGGCTATGTACTGGGACGGCTGGTGTGGTCACCCGCATCGTGTACGGTATTTGTGTGCACACGTAGCTGACGGAGGCAGGGATGCTGGACAGCTGGAGGCAGGGACGCAAGCCCGCTTCAGGTCAGGAAGACGACGCGTGCGCTGCTCAAGACATGCTCAATACCACACCGGGCCGCCAGCCACCGGTGCAACTGCCCGACAGCCCTAGCATGGCAGCCCTGCACACCCGATCCTTTCAACAGTTAGTCATTACATGGCGTTCAGTGTTCGGAGTACAGAAGGACGCTGTATTGGCTACAGCACTGCATGCGCTGCAGCGGCACCTGCCCAAATACAATGCGGCCACTACGTGTACAATGCGGCCACTACTTCCGGTACCATTGAGACTCACGCGCTCACGCGCTGCAACCCTGCTCACGCTGAATGCGCGCTTCTCGACAATCCTCTGTTGCTCCTTAATTACGATGACAGCGTCTAGCCGCTTTTTTCCGCGTTCCGCGTTCCTCCCCACTCAAATGATGTGGTACTCAATGCAGGACAAGGCGCCCGCATGACCATGGCTTGCCGTCATGCTCTCCTACCGTACACTTCCTACCAGGGGTGCTTCTACGTTACACTGTACATACCGCACTCCATGACGACACGAACTGCTGTAAATCCCCGCACAATGCGTGTTTGTATGTGCGCATGCACATCCAAACTGACTTGCCTCTCTTTGTTTTATGATATGCCTGGTAACGGCGCCTGACGCGCCTCGTCGCGCACGCACGCGTAAAGCACCCACTCGCCCATAGCTCATACTACCCTGCCCAGTCCATACTAACCTGCCTCAGTCCATACTACCCTGCCTCATACTCAGCCGCATACTAAGCCCATAGCCGGCCATAGGCGACCGTCTCAGGCTGTCGCACTCGCTTCAAACATGCGTGTTCAGGGCTGCTCCTTGTCACCGAAGGCCCCCGCCTTGTACGCGATGAAGAACGTGACAATGACGAGCACTCCTACACCGTACGCAATCTGCAGGTACGCGGTGCACGGGCTCAACAGCGCGCAGGCGGGAAAGCGGGGAGCAGGGCCGAGAGCGACGTTGGTGTGAAGGACTGGAGGACACGCCCGGCGCAAGTACTCACAATCTTCTCCACAGTTTGCTTCGCCAGCGATCGCTTCTGCGATATATGCTCACGGGCAACGGTGCTACGCACCCCAGCGCCAGCCTCCTCGTCCGTTTGCGCTGGCATCAGAACTGCATGCTAAAGTCTTGCCTGCTACAGGTTGGCTGCCACGTCTGTAAGCTGTACAATCAAGGATAAGAGCATTTTATTAAGGTACCGTGTGTTGCTCCGGAGTCTGGGCTCGCCTGAGTTCAACCCGCCTCGCCTCCTCATCTGTGTGCCACCGCGGCCCAATCATCGTGCCACCGCGGCCCGAGGGCATCCCATCCTTAACTCCACCCAGGCCATCACCCTCCGTGGCCACTTGAAGGACCAAGACGTATGAGATTGCAATCGCAATGCTATTGATTGCATCAATCGGTGCGCAAGTTGTCGAGAGCACACGCCGTGCCCACACCCGAACCTTGCCCACCATGGTCTCCCCAAGCTGGTTGCTATGGAGCTGTGATCTCCATCCTATGTCACGTCAAACCTCAACTTAAAGCATCACACTTCTTGGATATAGTTATTATGCACCATAGTTTCTGTGTGCCGCTTACATGGCATGCACGGTCGCACGCACTGCCTAGCATAGTCGCCTCCCGCCCTCTTCTCTACTGCGGCATAACCTGTCGGCGCTGGTACATGTGAATCGCGAACAGCCACTCGACCACGTGCGCGCCCGCTATGGCCAGGTGCATCAGCTGCTGCGCCGAGCCCTGCAGCCAAAAGAAAGCGGAGGTCGGTTGCATAAGCACAGGGGCGGGGGAACGGGTCATGACTCTGGGTTGTTTGGTACCGGCCCGACGGCATGTCCTGATGCCTGTCCTGGCCCCTGCCGGTCATATTATTCCGCCCCAACCCGGATGCCACAAGCCCGACCCCCCTTGCATTGGGTTCGGTTTAGTTTCGGCTGGTATCTACAACCCCCCAACCGTCTACCGTTTCCTTGACTGATCATGAATGTACCCCCCCCCCCTGCGTCTTTGCAGCTCAGCCACTTACCACCAGGTCGCACAGGCCGGGCGCGTATATGTCCGGGAAGGAGCTGGTGTACACAACGCCGCCGTACACGAAGCAGAACGCCACCGCCAGCGCGCACTTGGCGCCGTACAGCGGGTCCACCCCCAGAGCCGCCGCCACGGCCGGCCACACGCCGTCGGCGCCGGGGCCGTACACGGCGGCCAGGTCCTGGACACCGCGCAGCACCATGGGGAAGGTGTACACCAGCACCACCAGGCCCTGCAGGGGAAGGGAGGGAGAGGGTTGTTTCCACCAACCCAGGAGAAAGCACAAACAGGAGAGAGAGGGTTATGGGATGGAAGTGCAACGAGCGAGGAGGAGAACGAGGAACAGGATCTGAGAGGGGCTCTACTTCCTCTGCCCTTCCCTCAACATGCTTTTCCTCCCGCCATCTGTTCAGCCCTGCTCCCGATCCCACATCCCATCCCACGCACCACGTAACGGGTGTTGGCCTTCTTGTCTATGTCCGCGCCCGCCGGCAGCGCCGCCGCGTTGTGCCAGGCGTGCAAAGCCAGCCCCACCGTCACGGCGGTCAGCGCGGCGGCGGCGGCGGGCGGCATGACGAAGTAGGCGAGGCCCCAGGTGAGCGGTATGGAGGCCACGAATATGAAGGCCACGTCCAGCGCCCGCCAGTGCCGCAGCACCACAGGGCTGATGCACACGAACTGGTGGTAGCCTGGGGGCCAGCAGGTGCAGATGTGGTTGTTGTGGTTGGACCCGGGCCAGTGGACCTGGACATCGTATCCCTATCAACCTGGGTGCTGCTGCACCGCCCTGCAGCTGCACAGCTTGGCCGCATGCCGTCGCCCTTTCTGCGCGCCCTCTCGCCCCGCCGCTCACCCACTGTGAAGGGCAGGTGCACTGTGGGGCACAGCCACAGAGCCCAGAAGGCCAGCAGGTCCCAGCCCTCCGGCCGCAGCCGCGTCACCGTCCACCACAGCAACCAGCACGAGCACGCCCAGCCTGTGGGCCGTCATAGAAGTCACGCAGGCAAACGCAAGGTGCCGAGGCTTCAACGCGAGGCTTTGCTGCACCGGTATTGCAGACTTCTTTGTACGTATCTTTGCGTCGACGGGGTGGTCACCAAGCGCACGTGTGCATTTCATAGGCCCTTGCCCCATTCTCGAGATCGCTGTTGGGGGGCTCACCGAAAATCATGGTCCAGCTGTTGAGGGTTTGGTTGTGCCAAGTGAAAAGCGTCTTCATGCAGTCCATGTACGTGCCGCCCTGCATTCGTTAGCACGATCCGCAACGCGCATACTTAATGAGCTCAATGTGTCCACATGGTATGCGCCAAGAGCTCCAGCGCCCGCACTGTACTTGTCGCGCTGGTGATCCATCGATAAGTCCACGCACACGCAAGCTCATGCACCACCCCCACACCGCCCGCACGCGCTCCCCGACACGGTGCCCCACCGGCGCACCTGGCGGTACCCAGTCGTCACACCAGCAAGCCGTAGTCCGTAGGGCACCTCCCAATCGTGGAGCCCGGTCCGCATGGGCAGAACGACCTCGTGCATGTGGTCATGGTAGTGGCGCCTGTGCCCATGGCCATGTGGCGTGTGGGAGTCCGCGACCAGGTTCTGAACGGCTGGTCGCTCGTCCTTCGCGTTGCCGATGACTTCAGCAGCGTCAGTATCTGATGTTACTGCCATCGCGAGGCGCTCAAGTTCGTCAACACGCGCGAAGGTGTAAGCAACTCGAGGAATTTGACTTTGGTGCAAGCGATGTTGTTTGTGCACTTCACATATGCTGAGCTTGCCAAGAAAGCGTGCAGTGTATGTATACACAACTGAGTAGGGCGTCGCTTCGCTTTGCGGTTGCCGGTCGGCACCTTCCTGTCTCGCATGCAACGCGGTTGACGCGCTGCTAAGCCAACGAGCATAATGCGGCGGGATAGAGAGTCCTTATACATATATGCCTGGCATCACCAGAACTGTCAGATGGCAGTTGTAGCGCATCGGTCATCCAGCCCCGGGGATAGCCGCGCTCGGCTGGGCAACCGTGCCACGGGTGCATGGCAGCCCCATGTCAGCCCCCAGCCCCCAAGTTCTGCATATGAGTATACAAATGCATTTAACTCCAGGGTATCTGCGAGGGGGCCGCCCGGAGGGCAGAATGGAGGCCCATCGAGCGTTGGCCCCGGCTTGACATTCTCGAATCCGAGCGCGTCCATCAAACTAGAGAATGCTCTTATCCACACAATCATAACCCAGCTCTACACTAAATATCTTCAACGTCTAAGACGCCGAAGGCTCGTCGTCTGGCGCTTGGGCTTCCGCTACAAACCTGGCAGCGTAGCGCTCGCCACGATGGCGCTGCACCTCGTTGCTGCAAGCTCTATAGCTTTGGCGGCCGGGTCATACGCCGCTCGGCGCTTGTCCCGGCCGCTTCGGGCACTCGTGCTCGTCGCCATTGCGTTCGCTTTCTTCGCGCTACCGATACTTAATGGCCGCGAGGACCCCCTGCTGGCACAGTCATTGTGCTGTATCTTGAGTATGAGCGCCTTCAAGGTGCGTCTCCTTCGTCGGCGCCCGCCGAGGGCGGGCCTTGGCTGACTCGTGGATGTTGCAAAAGCGCTGCGTCACAGGGTCGCCCTCAACGCACGCGCGCCCGTCGCGCCCCAGCGAGTAAAAATCTCGCTAATTTGGCTCCCGCGTTCACCTTGCCCATGTAGGCGATTGCGCTGGCGCAGGGCCGGGGCTGCCTGGCCAAACCCGACCTTGACTTGTGGACGTTCCTCGGCGTGATGCTGCTGCCCGTCATTCCCCTGCCATCCGCACCAGGTTCGTGCGTTATACGTGCTGCATGCACAGCTATTGTCTTTCAATAGTGGACGCTCAAACCCACATCGCATCCTATGGCTGTCCTGTCACCTGTACTTCACCCAACGGGGGCACCACCCACGCCTGCGCCACCCCACCTTCACCTCCGCCCACGTCTGCGTCCGTCCATCTCCACACAGAGCGCTCCAAGCATGCCGCGATCGCGCTCCGCAAGGTTCGCGCCGGCCTCACCAAGCTCAGTGAGTGTGGGGGCTTGCACGCATGACTGCCGTATGCAATGCACGGTACGTGTAGTTGTGCACTGCTTGGGAATCACCATTACCCAGCCCGTGCCGAGCCCTCACCCCGTCTTCCATGTGTGTGCAGCGTGCTTTGCCGGTTTGGTGGCTTCCACACTCTGGGCGATCCACCGCGTGGAGAGGTGCGTGCGGCCATACATGCGTGTGTGTGTGTATTGCGCGTTTCACGATGTGTGCGTGCCGTCAGGTGGCGTTTCCCGTAGTCGACCTTACCACCCGACCCACACTGCATATGCCCGGTCCGCTCGACCCTGCCCCCTCTCCGTTTCCCCCCGATCCCGCCCCGCAGGCTGGCTGCCGCCCCCACCGCCTCGCCCCGGGCGGTCCTGGTTGCGCGGTGGCTGATGCTGGCCTGCCACTGCGGCGGCGGCGCAGCGCTACTGCTGGAGGTGGACGGCTGCGGCGACCTGGTGGATGCGGCGGCGCTGGCGGGCTGGGGCGTGGCGGCGGAGCCGCACTTCGACCGAGTGTGGCTGGTGGGTGCTGGTAATAGGAGGTGTGGCCGTAGCGGGAAGCACAAGGCGCCGTGGACATGTGCGGGTGTGTATGTGTGTATGTGTGGCTGGTTGTACGCGGTATGGGCGGTGTAACCTACTGCCGCCCGCCGGTGGCCTGTGGCTCTGCCCTGTGTCACGGTTGCAGTCTTCCTCGTTCACCGACCTGTGGGCTCGGCGCTGGAACCTGACGGTGTCCTCGGTGCTCAAGGCGGCCTTCTACGAGCCGGCCATGGAGGGTGAGAGGGGCAGAGCAGGGGGCGGGGTGTGCGGGGCGTGGGGCGTGGGAGGCGTCTGCGAGTTTTGGCACTGGGGATTCGGGGCTAGGGCGTCATGCAATAGCGCGGGTGCTCATGGATCCTGCAGCCAGAGTGGGCTGCAGTGCATCCCACTGTGCGCGCCATGCCCTGCCTTCCTTCCGCCTAGCACATGTACACCACTGGCATCCCTCTGCCCGCTGCCACCACAGGTCGCTTCTTCGCGGACGGCCCCTCAGGCACGACCTCAGTTTCGTCCGCGTCCCGGGCGGCCGCAGCCACCCCGGCCGACTCCAGCTCTGCCACGCCCTTCCAGACGCCCGCCACCCCCCTGGCAGCAGCTGTAGCGGCCGCGCCTGCTACTGCCGACGCGCGGCCGTCACATGCCGAAGTGGCGGCCTGGGCCGCGGCCGCGGGTGCCGACACACCCACCGCCGAGCTGAACTCCGATGAGCCCATTCCCACCATCGCTCTGACCGCTGCTGACGCGACCGCTGGCGCAACCGACTCCACCGCCATGACCTCGCCGACTTCTTCCCACCGGTCGCGCAGTGATGCGGCCTGCAGCCTGGACCCCAGCAGCAGCGGCAGCCGCACACTGCTGCAGTCGGAGTGGAGCGCCGGCCGCAGCAGCGCCGCCGCCGCCACGTCGCCGCACCTCCCCAGCGGCGACAGCTGCAGCGGCGACAGCTTCCAGCGCGACCCCGTCCAGTCGTGTGCAGGGCTGCTGGCGACTACTGCCGGCGCGGAGGCCGCCGAAGTCGGCTGCGGTGATCAGGTCAAGGCCGAAGCCGCTGCTGAGGGGGTGCCGGCGGCGGAGAAGGAGGAGGATGGAGAGACGGGGCCTGCCGGCGGCGTCAGCCCCAATGGGCTACGCCGCCGCCGTGTCAACAGCCAGCGCCCGGCCGCCGATCCTGCTGCCGATAGCACCCAGGCCGCACCTGCGCCCACACCCGCACGAGCTCCCGCACCCGCAGCGCCGCCGTCTGTGGCGCACAGCTGCGTCAGCAGCAGCCGCGGCGGTGGCGGCGGGGACGTGCGGCTGCGCCGCTTCCTGTCGGGGCTGCTGACCTTCTTCGCCAGCGGGGTGTGGCACGAGCTGGTGGCGTTCACCATGACTGGCCGCACCACCGGCGGCAGCTGGCTGCTGCTGTTCACACTGCAGGTGAGGGTGGATACTGGGTAGGGGTAGGGGTGGGGGCTGCGGTGGGGCAGGCAGGCAGGGAGAGGACATTTGGGTTGCAGGTGTGGAGCGGTGGGTGGGTGGGTGGGATGGCATAGAGGGCAGTTGGTAAGAGGGAAATCGGGTTGCTGTGTGGGAGGACACATGTGCGCACACACAAGATGTGGACGATTGTCGGCACGTGTGTTACACGGGGCACTGAGCGGGGCTGTCCGGCTGTGTGTTGCCGGCAGGCGGTGATCCTGATGGTGGAGTCGGAGCTGCGCAAGGCCACGCGGCGTGCCGGCGTGCGTGTGCCGCTGTGGGCGGCGCGCGTCATGACCCAGCTGCTGTTCATGTCCATGGTGCGTGACGTGCGCAGCGCCTGTAACACGCAGCCCTTACTTGCTAGAACTGGGCGCGCTGTGGATGTGTTGCTGTTATTGTGGGAAGGCTGGCAGAATCCTTACGGCCGCTGCTGTGCCTGGCACTGTGTGGCCACGCCCTAGGGAACCGCTCACCGCAATCCGCGTTGCGTGCCAATGCTCCTGACTTGCACCGAACCTCCTTCCCCTTTCCCATCCACCCCGCAGCTTTCGGTGCTGTGGTATCCGCCCATGCGCACCACCGGCATGGTCGACGCGCTAATGGCACAGGGCGACCGCGCGGTGGCGGCCGCGGCGGCAGCGGCGGCGCGACTAGAGGCGGTGTTGCTGCCGGCGGTTGCGGCGGTGGTGCCGGCGGCCGCCGGCGGCGGCGGTGCCGGTGTCGCACAGGGCGTGCGGGCCTGGCTGCTGTCCGCTGTCACCGCTTCGTGAGATGGCATGGAGTGGTGTCGTAAGGTGTAGAACGCAGCTGCGGCCTGCCGGAGGGAAGGGATGAGACGTATGGCATGTTGTGGTGCGGCACGGCCCGGCACGCCATGCTCACGGGGGACCAGCAAAGGAAACAGCTACTCGAGCGTCTAAGGAGTGAGTCATCCCTCAAAACAGGGGTGTGGGTCGTTTGAATGCGCGGGATGGACTGCGCGAGGGAACCGCATGCGGGGTGACCTGGACAACCAAGGCTAAGGACCACGGCCATGCAAATGCATACTCGCCACGTGTATGGGCCTCAACCGAAGCGCAGGTCCTGTGTTGTTGTCTCAATTTGAAGTTAGGTTTGAGTTGTCGCTATGGGTGTGGCTGGGCATGCGCCTGGCCTTGATAGCTGCAGTTACTGTTGCGGTGGCTCAGTGGAGAGACCGCTGTGAGACTCGAGAGGGTTGAGGGGTTGTGCCGCGTGCAGCACAGTCTGCTTGGTTGTGGGCACGATTGGGATCCCGTTCGCCCCATGAGTGATTGCTCATCAGGGGTCGAATTACGGGACGGCCGTGCCCAGTGTGTTTGCGTGTACATTGGAGAAGATTGCACCCAGTTGAAATACGTAGGGGTTTAGGAGCGTTGCTTGCTGAGTAGGAGTTGCTGAGTGCACATGCGTCTTGAGTTGCGGCTGAGTTGCAGGTTCTGGCAGCTGCCCTAACTCCACGCATTCATACACAACATGCGTGACGTATCTCTTTTGAGGATTTGCGTGCATCGAGAGGCACAGCAGTCCATTCCAATAATGCTATTCCAGGTGGATGTATACGTGGGTAGCTCTCGTACGCGTTGTTTTGTGTAGGGTAGGTAGGGCCAGCATTTGGCCAACCGTTACGCGGGCTGCAGGCAAGGCTCCACACGACGTGAAGAGAGAGGTGCACCCGGGCCAGGCCGGGTCGGGGGGGGGGGCAGCGTGTTTGCTGCTGCTGGCCAATTGCCGCGGGCTGTCGAGAGGTGCTGTATGCCGTGCGTGACGAGACGCACCTGGACGCCAGTTGGCGGCTTTGCCTGCGGGCGTGCGGCCTTTTAGGACGAGGCGAGACGAGACTTTGCGTGAGAGACCGTGGCGGGGAGGAGAGGTGCAGCAGCATAGCCAAGGGCCCTTGGTCAGTGCTTGGGCTGAAGGAGAGAAGCCGAGGTGTGTGTGTATCGTAAACACGAGCCGTTCTGAGGGTGCCGATGAAGCAAATGACAGTACCCCCAAAGTGACATGCAAGACGTACGAGACGTGTTCGCGGCGGCTGGCTGATGGTGCGCCAACGGTGCAGCGGCACCATGCAGGTTTTGTTACGCCACCGACATCTGCAGCTGGCTGGGGGTGTTGCTGGCTCGAAGGACGTCCATGTGGCACTCGCCCTGATGGCTGATTGCCACCGCCGGAACCGCCGCTGCCGAGGCCGCCAGCTGGCGGCGGTTCCTTCTGTGTGACATTGACGTGGCGGGCGTGTTGGGCGCTGCTGCAGACACGGTTGGTGCTGCTGATGATGGAGGTGGCGGAGGTGGAGGAGGCACGGGTTCCTGATCGACACAGAGCTGATGACCGTGCTCAACCTGGCAGCCCTGGCGGTTCCGGAGGGCGCTGGCGGAGGCGATGCCGCGGTCGCAGCCGCAGCCGGCAGCCCCACGTGCCGTGGGCGCCTGGCGTCTGGCGCGTTGCAGGAGCTGGAGCTGGAGCTGGAGCAGGCTCTGCTACAAATCAACAAATGACGGAGGTCCCAGCATGAGAGATTGCATTGGGGGACCTGCTGACGCTGGCATGAGAGGTGGGCCTGATGGGCGACGGCGCAGCAGGTGGATCGCGGGCGTGCGTGAGTGGCCTGTATGCTCAAACCACTGTCACAGTGTCACCGCGTGCCGTGTTCAAGTGGGCGAGGCGTGGCCGCGTGGTTGGCAGAGGCGGAGGGTGGTGGGTGCGGCAGCAGCGGAGGTGGAGGAGGAGAAGGAAGAGGAGCACGGGCCGCTCGCAGCAGGTGCCGTTGCGCTGTCTGGCTCCCACCCGCGCACTACTACTAAGAGCGACGGTGGTTAAGGAGGAGGAGGTTGGAGGGGGCGGTGAGCGGCTGCAGGGGCAGCACGGCTGCCGCGGGGCAATGGAGTGCTGCGGTTGGGCCTGCCAGGAGGCGCACTCTGCGGCGCTGCGGGCGGGCCCTGGGGAAGGCTCTCCGCTGGGTGGGTACGCCGGCTTGCTTAGCGGAGCGGCTCCCAGCAGGGGGGTTCTCGAGGGGTTCCCCCGGCCCACATAGACATCGTGATGAGGTTGCGGAGTTTGTGCAGGCGCGGGGAAGGCGGGTGTCGACCAGGCGGCATGCAGGGGTCGGATGGTCCGGGTGGATGTTCATGTCCAGAATGACGTTCGTGTACCATGCCACCAGAACATCCTATCGACCTTATATTTATAGAGGCAATATCATAACACTTCCTAGGCCGCGCGGTCGTAGCTCCTTACCCTGTATCGACGGAACGTCGGGAGGAAACTGACGTTGCCGGTTTCGTGGTTTCTTGCCGATGCGCAAAGCACAACGAGCTACAAGGTTATGTTTATACTAAATTGACACGCGACACTGGCTAGAAGTCACGCTATTACTCTTGGCGACAATTTGTACAAGTGCATAGCTTTGTTTCAGCGCAAACCTTATCTCTGGCTTAAAAAGCGTAGCGACAAACAGCGGATGTGCTGAACCAAGTTAGCAACAGGGCGCGCGACGTAATGGACCCAGAGGTTGCCCCGCCCCCGACTCTTGAGGGCGCAGACCCAACAGAGGGCGCTACTGAGGAGCGACAAGCGGGTAAGCGGCAAGCGACAGTATTGTGCGACTGAGTTGGCAGCAGCCTTGTCTTAGGTGCCGCTGGCCAGAGGCTACCCTTGTTTACCTCCGCCGCGGTTGCCAAGCATGGCTGTTCCTCCTAACCCCACACAGACGATGCTGGGATGGCGCCTGGTGACGACTATGTAGAGCCGGGGGCAGGGGCTGACACGGAGGCAGAACCCGAAGCCGCGGAGCCCGAAGCCGCGGAGCCCGAGCCCGAAGCAGCGGAGCCCGAAGCCGCGGAGCCCGAAGCCGCGGAGCCCGAGCCCGAAGCAGCGGAGCCCGAAGCCGCGGAGCCCGAAGCAGCGGAGCCCGAGCCCGAAGCTGCGGAGCCCGAAGCCGCGGAGCCCGAAGCCGCGGAGGATGCGGGTGCGGGCGACGACTCGTATGCAGATGACGCATTTCACGAACACGACGAGGCGGCAGACGACACGGAGGCTGCCGAGCCAGCGGCCGCCGAGCCAGAGCCGGAGCCGGAGCCGGAGCCCGAGGCCGAGGCCGAGGCCGAGGCCGAGGCCGGCAACACAGAGCCTAGAGGCGTGGGCGAGGAGCCGACCGCGGATGCAGCGGAAGGGCCGGAGGGTGGCGGCGAGGAGGAGGTGCCGGAGCACAGCGGCAAGATCCTGACCTACATCTCGCCCTCCTTCGAGCGGGCCGCCAGCGCGGTGTACCGAATCCAGGCGGATCCTGAGCAGCTGGCCGCAGCCAAGGAGGCGGTGCTCGCCAGCATCGCCTCCGCCGCGCCCTCACGTAACGCTAGCAGCGTAGCGCGCGCATCCTCTGGCTCCGCTTCCGGCTCCGCCTCCGGCGCAGCCGCCGCTACCGCGGCCAGCGGCGCCGCCTCCAAACGTGAGTCAT
The DNA here is from genome assembly GCF_000002595.2 of Chlamydomonas reinhardtii. Taxonomy (NCBI): domain Eukaryota; kingdom Viridiplantae; phylum Chlorophyta; class Chlorophyceae; order Chlamydomonadales; family Chlamydomonadaceae; genus Chlamydomonas; species Chlamydomonas reinhardtii. Next base: position 8,580,030 of record NC_057009.1, on the reverse strand, counting down.
TCTCCTCCCAGACAGCGTCAGCGTCAGCGGCAGCGGCGCCGCCAGCGGTCAGTGAATCGGCGCCGGGGCCTGGGTCGACAGCGGGCTCAAAGCCGGCCTCTAAGGCGGGATCCTTCTCATCGTCGGCGGCGCCGCCGGCACTAGAACCATCCGCATCAGCAGGGACGGGTGCGAGCCGAGGCGCCTCCTTCAGTTCGGCTGCCCCTGCGGCCGCGCCGGAGGCGTCGGCGGTGTCGGCGGCTTCCTCCTCACTGCGGAAGCAGCAGAGCGGCGGCTCGGCGGCGGCGGCGACGGACAGGCCGCAGGCCTCCGCGCCTAGCGCTAGCGGGGCCCCCAGCGGTGCTGCCTCCCGGGCGACAAGCTTCGTGGGAGCAGGGCAGCTGTCACAGTCCCAGTCCCAGTCGCAGTCGCAGCGGCAGGGGTCGCGGCCGGGGAGCACCGAGCCACTCGAGCCGTCGGCGCCATCGACATCGTCGGCCGCGGCGCAGCCGCCGCTGCTGCCGCGCGGGCTGTCCTTCGCCTCCAACACCAGCGGTCCCGTCCGGCGAGCACCCAGCACCAGCACCAGCAGCAGTGCGGGCCAGCCCGTTGCGGAGCCGTCGCTCGCACCTGCAGCCCTGCCATCGTCATCACTTGCAACAGCAGTGGCAGCAGCACCACCGCCGCCGCTGCCGCCCCTGCCCAGCAGCGCCGCCGGCTCGAGGCCGCGCTCCGCCGCCTCAGCCGCCGCCTCCGCTTCCAGCCCCGCCGCCACCTCTGACCCCGCGGCTCCCGCCTCGCCCCCGCCCCCGCCCGAGCCCTCCTCTCCCCCGCCGCCCCCGCCTCCTCCGCACCACCTCAGCACCACGCGGGTGCAGCCCAAAGGCCCGCTGGACGCCTGCGCGGCTCAATCCGCCAGCGAGCACGTGCGCACGGTTTGGTCCACCGCCAACATCTGCGGCATCCGCTCACTGCCCAACGCCCTCAACCCCGACTTCCGCGAGCGCCTGTATCAGGAGCTGGTGGCGGCGGCGCAGCGCGAGCGGGCGGGCGACACCAGCGGCGACCGCGGGCGGCGCGCCGACCTGAGCTACGGGCTGGAGGGCGGGCCGCTGGCCATGCCGCTGAGTGTAGGGCAGAAGCAGGTGGCGCGCATCCACCCGCTCAGCGGGGTGAGTTGGAGGGGTGTCTGTTGTCGGGTGGGCACACGGGGTTGGACCTGGAGGCACCTGTGTGTTTGTGAGGTGGCGGGGGAGGGAACCTGTGGGTTTGGGCGAGGTGGACCGAGCCACCACGCTTGGGTGCAGCTACGGGCTGGCGTGGGCTGGCGGCTGCGGCGGCTTTGAAGTTCTCAACCCAACAACTCTATGCTCTCCCCATCTTCCGACACACCCTCCCCCCCATCTACGCCACGCAGATGTTCACACAGTTTGAGTACCTGCCCTCCGAATACGACCGCGTCAAGCTCATGGGCAAGTTCGACCGGCTCAAGCACAAGCTGAGTCAGACCACGCCCTCCGAGTTCGTGGTGCGAGCTCCCCCCGCGCCCCCCCGCGGCGCCCCCGCCTTCTCCGAATTCGCCTACGTGACCGACCCGGCGGAGGCGTACGACAGCAGCGTGCTGGCGGACAATGACGTGGGCAGGTCCAGGTGGGTGGGCGGCAGGATTTGTAAGGGGGCTTCAGGGTTTGTGGGGGGGGGGTTGGTTGGGGGTTGGGGTTGGGGTAGTTCATTCCAATCCAAAAGAAACGGGGTGGGGGGCGTGGGTGCGGGGCGCGGGCGGGTACTAGGGCAGGCGTGGGGATGCGGACGGGGCTCTGCGGTGTGGAAGGACGCTGTGGTGTTGTGGACCTCACACCACCTCACACCACACCTCACACCACACCTCGCACCACACCGCACCACACCAAACCCACGCTACACCACACGCACACGCCACAGGGTGGTGGCGGGCCCCTTCTACCCGGCGGGCCGGCCCAAGTCTGCCACGTCCCTCAAGGGGCGGCTGGACGAATGCATGATGGGGCTGTGTCGGCAGCTGAGCGAGGACTGGCCCACCGGCTTCCTGCAGGTGACTGCCGGGGGCGCGGTGCTGCTGGGGCGCTGGGGTAGCGGGGGGCCTGGGACAGGGCGGGGCGGGGCGCTGGCAGGCATATGGGTTGCGACTTGCGGTTGCGGCGGCCTGGTGTTGAGCTGGTTGCGGGGCTGGGAGCTTGCCGCTGCACACACCCTCCCCTTCCACTGACTCCCAGTCTCCCACCACCACCACCACCGCCGCCGCCGCCACCACCACCACCACCACCACCACCACCACCACCACCACCACCACCACCACCACCACCACCACCACCACCACCATCTCCACCACCACCATCTCCACCACCATCTCAAACTCCTCCTTGTCCAGATCTTCGAGGACAGCAACGGCAGTGTGGTGGTGTCGTTCGACAAATCCCGCGCCGTGTCCGAGGGCGACCTGACCTCCTACATGAACACGCTGGCCAAGCGGCACCACCTGGTGGCGGCATTCCACCTGCTCAAGGACGCCACGCAGTGGGGGCTGGTGGACGCCGACACGGGCGCGGTGTTCTACGTGCTGTGGCCGCCGTGGGTGCGGCACAAGTGAGTGCTTAGGTCGGGAGGCGGAAGGGTGTAATACTGTAATGCGGTGGATGCTCGTGGTCAGGTGGTCAGGCGGGGGTGGGTGTAGTTGACGCTGAGCTGCATTGGGTGTTGCGCGGATGGGACGGCATGGGTTGGAGGAGGGCTGGGGACCTGGCATTGGGATGTGGCGCGATGCGGTGGAAGGGCGCGGGTAGCATTGGGTGCTGTCAAGCCGTGTGCCCGATTGCATGCTTGACTGCTCATCACCTTGTCAAGTGTATTCACAGCCGTTGCTGCCTTGCACTGTGCCGCTGCCCACAGGTACCTGGGCCCGCACGCCGCTGCGGCGTTCGGTGAGGCCGCCAACGGGCGGCCGGGCACCCGCGGCAGCGACAGCAGCGACGAGGAGGGAGGCGGCGGGGGTGGCGGCGGCAGTGGCGGCGCGTACGACGGGGAAGAGGGGCCGCGCAGTGGCGGCGGGCTGCTGGAGTCGTACGGTGATGGCGCCAGCATGGGGCTGGGTAGTACGGCAACGGGGATGGGGGGCGATGGGTACGGCAGGATGGGCAGCGCGATGCGGGCGGGGTAGTGCATGTTTGAAAGTAGGCAGGCTGGGGCTGGAGGCTGGAGCGTGGGGCTGTTGGCTGGACGGGAGCGGGGAGGAGGCGTGGCGTGCGGTCATGTTGATGGAGTAAGCAGTCTAAAGGCATGCAGACTTGATAAGGAAGTCGATGTACATATCAGAAATGTCAGGTAGCTAGGTCACAGAAACAGGAGTTCCCACAAAACGTCCATGAGGTATGAGCTTGGACATGAGTGAACCCTACGATGTGCAGGGCCATGGCGTTGCTGACTCGCTGAGACACCGACGTTGACTGGTGCCAGGCAGTAGATACGTGCACAGTTGCAACAGGTGACACTGAAGGTGACACGCAAGTGTTTTGGAAGAGCGTTGTGAAAGTTGTCGCGGTCCGGGGCACGGCATGACGGCGGGGGTAGGTGGGGGCGGCCCAGGCCGGCAGCCAATCGGGATCCCCATCCTGAACCAGATTCATCGCGGAAACACTGGCCAAAACCCTGCTTCCCTTTTGCTTACAAACGTGCGTGTCCCTGCTACCAGCTCCTCACCAGAACGCGAGCTTGCGCTGTCGATAAGCGCCCAACTTGTGACCATGCACACGCTGTCGGCAACCCACCTTAAGGCTCCTCGCCTGGCTGCTACACCACGGAGGCTTCAAGCTCTAGCCACAGTCCCCCGCGCAGCGGCAGTAGGTGAGGAGGCTTGCGAACTCCAAAGCTTGCACCGAATTGGTGCGCCGAGACCGAGACCTTCGCTGTGCACTCGGATCCAAGCTGCCAGCCAGCAATCAAATGATAATCTGTACGCAATCTGTGCAGGGGGCCCCGTGGCAACCCGGCCTCTGCTTCTTCACGCGGGCGAGACGACGATTTCGCTGCCCTTTTCCAACGAAAAGGCACAAGAGCTCCAGGCGAGACCTTGTGCCCAGGCTAAACTTCCAGTGACATGTTCCCAAAGATCCTCGCGTTTTGGGCTGTCGCGGGGCAGGGCCCGAATGTGCAAGCACGGCCCTGCTCCGGGCCGCTGACCCCACGGCCTGACCCTGTGACCTACCCTTCCCCGTCTCACGCAACCCCCCTTATCACCGCACCCACAGGTCGCCATCCAGAAGCTGTTTCAGACATTTGCGGAGAAGCAGAAAGCGCAAAGGCCAAAGCGATGGGACATGATGGAGTGGCAGCACAAGGACGAGCAAGTGGGCATCGAGGTGCGCTTGCCGTCCAGTGCAGGGCTCCTCCAACCACTATTAAATGATACCCAAACCCAGAACCAGGAACCAGCCCATGTAATGCGGAGGGTATGTGGCGCGTGTTGGAGAGGCCGCTCTACGCCACCTGCTTGCCGCCCCAGTGTGTCCCCACGGCTCGCCAACAACCCCCAGACACGCAAGCTCCGTGATTCCACGCTCCTTCTCTTTGCTGCAGATCTTCTGCAACCCTAACGCTCACACCACGGCCTTTGACGCCAAGCTGCTGGTCACGCTATGGTCCCAGGGCGCCGTTAGCGGAAGCGGGCTCAAGGTGACGACGGAGGCGCGGCTGAGCACGTTCACCTCGGACCTCGACAGCTTGCTGCAGGGCTGAGCGGAGCTGGGGTAAAGCCCCGAAGACCACGGACAGATTAGAGAGCATGAGGAGGCTCAGTGAAAGGCAGGCCAGAGTATGAGGGCTGAGGGGTGTAGCCGTCCATGGAAGACGGAGACGGAGGCCGAGGGGGTGGGAGCGCAGATGGAGCGGTGGCCAAGGTGCGGCGGCATAGAGTGGTGGGCTAAGTGCCCTACCGGCTGAAGTGGACCTGGTCGCAGGCCGGGTCGTGCATGGGAGGGCCCGTGGCCCTGGAGGTGCTGCACCGCTGGTTGATGCTAAAGTGGGCTGGCTGCTGTCATGTGTGCGGGTCATGTGCGTAGATGGTCTGAATGGCAAGCTTGTATGTACTGTGGACATACATTTGGGTGATGGTGGGGGCTTGGGATGTGGTCCGACTCTATTGCTACGGTAGTGCTGCATTGTAGAAGCGTTTGCTATCGGCCTATCGCCATGGGGGTACCGTCGCTACTGCTGCCGGGCTGCGGCTGGCCGCGGCGGCGCAGCATGCTAGTGCTCGAACTTGTGCCCGACTTGTGCGAGGTTGGAACCAGGAAGGCGGTACGGTACTTAGCGGCTTGGTGAGACGGTGACTGGGCAGCAATACATTAGCACCCAAGAACCACCTGCCAAGCGTCACAGGCTCACAGTGCATGCGCAACAGTTTCGTTACATTTCCACCATGCTTCCAGCGCAGCCCGGACCTCTCGGCACCTGCCACACCCCAACCGACTGCACACACTCTCTCGTAATGTCCTGGCTGGTAAACAAGCCGCCCAAGCGTTACTACGCAACAGTGACTCCTGGTGGATGGCTCCCAGCCCGCCGGGCGTTCCGCCGCGCAAAAATTCCCGCCGTGCTACTCCCGATAGATAGACTACCTCGGTAGCCAAGCCGTCCCTCACGACGTCGTGCCCACGCGGCCCAAACCGGATGACACGGGGAACGGCGGGGCCACGGGCGGTCCCGAACCGCACCACCACAGCTCCGAAGTCAGCCCGCCGCATTGCCAGGCGTTTGCACCACCTGCGCGCCGCCCTACCTAAGGAATGCGGTGCGCCAAATCCTCCTCCAAGAACCCAGAGCTGCAGCCATACCACTCACACAGCGTCGCGACAGGCAGGAGCTGCTGCCGCGCCACGTCGTACTGCCCACATGTAACCATGGGTGCGTTGACGTGCCGCCATTGCGTGTGACTAGCCAGCTGCTGGCCACCTCCCCGTGATCACCGCTTCATTCTGTGACTCCTCGTCCAAAGGGCAAGCTCAAACTCATTCGCCCGGCACGCCCCCGCACGTGTCAGCTGTCAAGCTGCACGCCCGTCCTGCCTCCTGCAACCTGTAACAAGCAGGCATTGATTGGCGAGTAGTCAGATACCCGCGCAAGCCATGTGAAAGGCCGGCACGCTGGCATTGAGAACGACGGACACACAGGGACACATCTCCAGGATTAAACCACGGTCGGCTACTTTCATGGTTCCGGCAGCCTGCCCTGTTTCCATGTTCACCTCTATAGTGCCCATCCTTACCTTGCTCCGTGCCATACAGCCGCTCAAGCCAGCGCCGTGAGGCGCTTACTTGGACTCGGCCTTGGAGACCACAATAAGGGCCGGGGGAGGGGTGGGCAGGGGCTCGTACTTGGCAGGCCCGTGGTTCTTGTCCGCGCGGTTGTACTGTAATTTTAAAGCAGAAGGAAAAGTCATTCCAACGTCTGCAGCAGGCCGGGGTCGCGACCGTGCGGTGGAGCGCATTCGCTTGCCCACACAGTGTCGCGTCCACCACTCGTTCGACGTGCCTCCAACACTTCCGAGTAGGTAGAAACCTAAATTGATCCCTCCCCTGGCAACGGTGGGTGCCCACATGCTCTGGCGCAAGCTGGACCGCAAGCCACCACAAAATGGCCGCCGCTCAGGTTTTGTCCTCGCACCTTAATGGGGCGCGAGCGCGCGTGGTGCTTGGCACCCTTGTGGCGGGGCTGGGAAGCCTGGCAAGCCACGTTGCGGGAAGAGACGGCCGACAGAGCGAACATGGTGCCTGCTAACTTGGCGGACTAGCCCAGGTAAGGGAAAGAGGTCAAGTTGCCTAAGACACGAGAAAGTGATTAAGAGGGTGCTTGTGCCCAAACTTGCAGACCAGCGTTGGCCAATCGCGAGGTGCACCCATTCTCCTGAAGCGCTCTTCCAGGCGCGCCGGCCTCATGATAAAACGTCATATCTCTTATGTTTATAGCCATCGCGAGCCGATGTAGGTGGCTGGGCGGACACACACCTTGAGGTTAAGCCCCGCGCGGCAGCAGCCTGCGCACCCCGCGCTGGCGGTGGCAGCCTGCGTGACATTCCGTGGGGCCTGGTTCACGACCCCTGTCCCCCTTGCACCGAAGGATTTTGTCCTCCGCAACGGCCATGGCGTTCCAGCCGGGAGCTCTAACAGCCCCTGCGCTCACGCGCGGAGAGCCACAGGCTGGGGCCATTCGGCCAAAGCCATGCGCCGTGCATCAGGGAAGGCCCCTGCCTGGCAATTTGGTTGCACCACTCGCGAGCGGACGTGGCCAACCTGCGGCCTGTGCCTTACCACTCCCCCGTGATACATGTGCAGTTGATAGCACCCGCACTCGAAGGCCATAATGGCTGCCCTGGAAGCAGGCGCACATGGCTTGTGTTCTGGCCACCCATTCTCACGCAGTCACGCCCATCCTTGCGCGAAAGCTGTATCCTGGGGGGCGTGGTGGTGGTGGTGGGGGGGGGGGGTCGAGCTCCGGAGACCGCTTCCCTTGTCTTCCCTTGGCGCGGCACCCTGGCAACCGCATGGGTTGTGCTCAGCGTAGCTGGTGTGGTCTCCGGGTCTCCCCCTGCCTCGAGAAGTCCACGTAGAAAGGGTCATTCGCGAGTCAGTGAAGGAGCCGACTGCTGGGCGCCCTCCGCGAGGATTGATGGTGATGAGGGCACCCTCAGATGGACAAGCGCGCGGAGGGACGGATTGGAATTAGGGCCAGCATTCTCAGCCATATACAGTGCAGATCGTAGAGACCCATCCTCTTCGGCGCTCCCGCCAGCTGGCAGTGGCGCGCGAGCAAGCCACCCAACACGTCGACACCGGCGCGCCTGTCACAGCAGGCACCGCACAGTGCTGCTCAGTGTCAATCGCAACTTCCGAGGGCTGCAGCTTCCCCACGCATCAATGCACACCTCGGAGCTTGCACCGCCCTCATCCCTGCGCAGCGCGCGTGTGCGTAAACAATCACCGTCACGCCCGCAAGTAGTCCTCATGTTCATCTGCTCTCAAGTCACAGTCGGTACAGCCCCCGATGATACAACAAAGAATCAGCTACAATGCAGGGCGAGCAGCATCCGTCACCCTACGCATGCCCCTCTCCCCCTACAAGTTCCTGTGGTGGCAGCACGGTCAGTGCGTGCGAGTCGGCAGCGCAGACGCTGCCCCCAAAGCTTCGCGCTGCGGGCACTACCGCCTGCCGCTTCCACCACCCTACCGGTTACCACGCCCCAGCCCGGCGCGGCCTGGCAGCGGATCAGCCAGAACGCCAACCCGCGCGCGAGGGCTCGTCTCCTGTCACAAGTCGTCATGTTGCCGCCATATTCTATACACACCAGACACTAGTCGCACACACGCCACCAGCATCAACATCTCCGTGCTGCTGCTCCTGTCGTTGCAGTTGCTGCTGCACGCACTGTCTTACGCGCTGGCGTGCGCGGCCTTCTCGGCGCGCATCATGTCCACGAACTGCTCAAAGCACACGTCGGCGTCGTGGGGCCCCGGGGAGGCCTCGGGGTGGTACTGGATGGTCATGGCCTTCTTCTCCTTGAACACCATGCCTGTGGGGGGGGCGGGAGCAGGGCGGAAGGCGGGTCAGGAGTCGGGGGTGGTCGCATGACAGGTAGACCGTGAGACGGGAGCGCCTAGCACTGGCCACTTGCGGCTACCCCGCCGCAGAATCCACACGCAAGCAAACGCCTTTACCTTGCCTCAGACAGTAACCCATCGCCCCCTGAAGGCAATATCGATGCCGTACGTCCCACTGTTCCACCGCCGCGTTGCGTTCTCATGCGCCCATGTCTCACGCCCCACTCCTTGGCACCATCTTACTGATTAGACAGCCCCGCTGCGCCCGTCTGTTCCGCCAGCACCTGGCGCGGCCCATCCCTCTGTCAGGCCCTCTTTCCCTGCCCCTACCCTCTGTCAGGCCCTCTTTCTCTGCCCCTACCCCCTCCCTCTCCAGCTACCCCATGTGTTCTCCCCACCTGCGCATGTCCCGTCGTTGAGGTTGATGTGGGTCACCTCCACGCCCGCGGGCAGGGTGGAGGGGTCCACAGCGAAGTTGTGGTTTTGCGCCGAGATCTCCACACGGCCTGGCAGGGGGTTGCGGAATTATATAAGTGAGCGGTGGGGGTAACGGGTATGACCGAGGGAAAAGGGCCTGTCACAGCATGCAGAAAGGACGCATAGCGGGTTGCGAGAAACGATGTGACAGCAAGACGCGCGGGGCAGGGTGTGTGGCGCGCAGGCTCACCAGTGGGCATGTAGCGGATGGGGTGGTTGCCGCCGTGGTGCCCGAACTTGAGCTTGAAGGTCTTGCCGCCAAACGCCTGGCCCAGAACCTGTGTGGGGCGAGGGAGTGCACAATGCAACGGGATTGCCCAGAGAGTTTGCTTGCCTGTTGTGGCCCTTGTCCGGTGTGCCCCTGCCCACGAGACCCCTGTGAATGTGCCTGTTTACTTTGCCTGCAAGGCTGGGCGTCCACCCATTCCCAAGATGCCCCCATCCTTGCTACATGATTCCTACAACGTGGGGGGAACATATCGTTTCCCTTGTCCCTTGCTCGCCCACCAGCCCTCCCTCGTAGCCCTTTGCCCATCACTCCCACCATTCGTATCCACTCTCTGACCCCTCGTGACCCAGTTCGGCCCCTGTCCCCCCTGCGAGTCCCCCACAGCAGAAACACAGGAACACGCCCACACACACACACGCACCTGGTGCCCCATGCAGATGCCGAACACGGGCTTCTTGCCCAGAATGGCCTTAGCGTTGTCCACCGCGTACGGGGCGGCGGACGGGTCACCCTGCGCCGGGAGCCGACACCATGTGTGTGTGTGTGTGTGGGGGGGGGGGGGGCATGCACAGGTACAGTCAGGGACGGGCCATCCTGCTTTGTATGCCAAACACGCCTGGATTCCGCGTAGCCGCAGCCAACCATATTGCCCTCTCTCTCCCACTCCATGCCCATTTGCCCCTGCACCCCAGGCTCCAGCCCCTTGCTCTTCAAGCTCCCGCGCTCCCACCTCATCCTCCTCCCGCCACTGCCACTGCTGCGCTACTTACGGGGCCGTTGCTGAAGAAGACGCCGTCGGGGTTCATCTTGAGGACCTCGGAGGCGGGGTAGGTGGCGGGCACCACGGTAATGCGGCAGCCGAATGAGGCCAGGCGGCGCAGGATGTTGGTCTTGATGCCAAAGTCGTATGCCACAACCTGAGGGATAAAGATGGGTAAAGCGGGGAGTGGGTTGAGAGGTGGGCTTGGAAAACGGACCGACAGAGCGCGCGCAGCAGTCTGATGGACATGGCGTGGTGGCAGCTGTAGCCAGCAGGCTGGGTGTCCGGGTTGGGTGCATGCTCCTTGCAAGTGGCCTGGGGCACCCAGGCAAGTACATGCTCGGTGTGACCAGCCAACAGCGGCCCCACCCTCGGCGTCTGGGCGCTAGTACCAAGTACTGCGCGATCCGACAGGTTCGTCACTGCACGAGCTGCACTGTCAACTGCAGGCCGCAGCTGCTGGCTGTCGGTGTGGATAGCGGCTGGGCACTGACCCCAGTATGTAGGGAACCCTTTTGTGTTGCGTGCCCTGAATCCCTCCGTTCCGCGAGCCCGGCCTTTCATCAACGATTTCCTAATCAAGTCGTTCCCCGGTCCCCTTTTGAGTCTGTGTCACGCCCGCCCCTTACCTCACTCTCAGTCTTCGGACTCCCCACTCCCAGCCTCTCCCTCCTGCCCTCCCTCCCTCTGCATTCCTCACACCGCCTTCCCACCAGCCTCCTCTCCTTCCCACCCACCCGCACCGCACCGCACAACTCACGTGGAAGGGCCCGTGCTGCTTGTTCAGCTTGGCGCGGTGGTTGAACTCCCACTCGTCGGTAGTGCCCTTGCCCCACTCGTACGGCTCCGTACACGACACCACGCTCAGCAGGTCCTTGCCCACGATGGTCCACCCCTTGGCCATCGTCACCAGCTCCGCGTCCGTCTTGGAGGCGTCGGTGGTAACCACGCCCACCAGGCAGCCCGTCTCGCGCAGCACCTTGGTCAGCGCGCGCGTGTCCAGGTTGGCCAGGCCGATGACGTTCTCCTTCTTGCAGTACTCGTCCAGCGACATGCGCGAGCGGTAGTTGGACACGACGCAGGACAGGTCGCGCACGATGATGGCACCCAGGTGGCACTTGGTGGACTCCATGTCCTCTATTGGGAGGGAGGGAGGTAGGAGGTGGGGATGCGTGAGGCAGTGCGTTAGGAGGAGGTATGTGGTGAGGGGCAGGCAGTGCGGTGGATGGCCAGGTGCTTCGGCGGGGCCAGGGGTGCCGGGTGAGGGCTGCGCTGTGCTGCCTCCGGACTCAACTCTTGTTGGCTGACGATTCCTAGCTCAGCGCCCATTGATATTTCATCAAACGCACAGCTATCTTGCGACAACCATGTATCTGGACGACGTGCGCTTCAACCGACCTAGGTTGATCCCGACGTTGCCGATGTGCGGGCACGTGAAGGCGACAAACTGGCCCTTATAAGAGGGGTCCGTCATAATCTCCTGGTAGCCGCTGAGCGAGGTGTTGAACACGACCTGCGGCGCGCGTCAAAGCACACCGTTCGCGAACAAGGGTTGGCATGTCGGTGCGACAACGTGCTCCTACAACAAGGCGGCTCCCCCAGTGGCCGCGCTCCCGGCGCAAAAATCCAATTCATCATGCAACACCAGCAATCACCGAGACCAATTGTGCACCGGACGCGCTTCGCTGCTTCAACCAGGGTTTGGAGTGATGGTGCGCACCTCGCCAATCTCCGTGCCGGTCGCGCCGAAAGCAGTCGCGTGCCAGACCGAGCCATCCTCCAGCACTAGACGAGCGTTCCTCTTGGGGAAAGGGCTAGCAGACGCGGCGGCGCGAACCACCAGGCTGCGAGCCCTGCCGCCGCTGACCGATGCGGCGCTGCGAGCGAAGCCCAGGCATGCGGTCTTGCCACTAGCGCGAGGAGCAAAAGGCGTAATCACTTGACGGCTGGAGGCTTGCGCATGGGCCTCAACAACGCAGCTGCGGGTGCTCTGAGTGGCACCCGCAGCGATTCTCTGCTGCACACCCTGTTTAAGCATCATGGTTGCTATCACGCCACTATGAGGCGTGGGGAGTGGTGGTAAACAACACTAAAGGAAATTGGGCGCTCTGCAGAAAAGAAGAGGGGTTGGGGTTCCTCATTGCATCAGACCGCGTTTTCTGGACAGCTCTAGAGCAATTCGCTTCACGCATGCATTTATTCCTTTCACATATATACACTCAAAACGAAACCTCCGGCCTAAAGTGCTGCCACCCGACTGCACGTGTTGATGGCGCCATCGTGCGCTCTGCACCTTCGCAGCATTCCCAAAGGACATACAGGAAAGCCATCATGCCATGTGGCTTCATCCGCCGGTCGAGGCGGGAGCCAGGGGAAAAGCCTTTCCGAAGTTGGTACCGGTCCATACCGACTCCCCGACTTCCTTGCTGCCCCTGGTTGGGCCCGGCGCGCTTGGTGCGTGCGGCGCTTCCTAACAGCCATCTGCGCATCGCGGCCATGGAAATCTCATCAGCTCTGTGGTTTCAGAAGAAGGTGGCTCGGCCGCCACTTGACAAAGCTGTGGCAGCACACGAAGGCACACGCGCATCCAACACCTGGCGGGCGGCCCCACCACATCCGACTATATCCCCCAGATGCCTATGTGCTTTGAGGCACCGCCCTCATCACCATCACAACACAAACACAGTTGCAACAACCATGCTGACGGAACCGCAATAGCCCTGCCAAAATGCAGCTCACGCGACAGAGCTCGCCTGCCGCCCGTGCCCACACCTGCGCGCCTTGCACTGCCGGATGCTGCCCCCGCCCTGCTTCTGCTTCTGAACACAAAGCATGGATCAACACGTGGCCCGCGGTGCCCATGTGTGTGTATAACATGTGTTGTATCTGTGTCACACGCCTAGAAGCGCGCGCACCTACCTGCCACCGCCCGCTGCCGCTCCATCAGACGCCTCCGCCCGCTGCCGCTCCCCAACACCTGCCCCCGCCAACCTCCGCACCCACCTCCTGCACCACCCACCCGCACCCACCTCCTGCACCAACCACCCGCACCCACCGCCATCTGCACCCACCGCCCCCTACACCTGCAGCCCCCTACACCTGCAGCAGGTTGTGGCCGCGGTCCTCCGTCTCCTTGACGGGCGGCCGCGCCAGGAACAGCACCACGCCGCACAGCGCGCCGCGCTTGTCCAGCTCCTGCGCCTTGGCGCGCCGGCCGTCCACCAGCTGGATGGCGCGGGCGCCCTCGGGCTGCGCCAGGTACCAGGCGTTCTCGTCCAGGCCCGCCTCCTGCCACGTGGCGGGCGCCTTGTCCGCCACAATCATGCCCGGGCCGCTCAGCCGCTTCTTGTCCTCGTCCGTCTGCGTGGGGTGGCGTGTGTGCGTGCGTGTGTTCAAATAACCAACACAACGAAGCCCGCCCAGAGAGTGTGCGTGTGCGGATGCATGTGTGTGTATGTGTGTGAAGCACAAAGAAGAAAGCCGCAGGATGGTGTTCGTGTGTGCGAGCGTATGTGCCAGGGTGCGTGCGTGGAAGGGGGTTGCGACATGCCTAGTCAAAAGGGAGAAGCTCAGGACAAGCGGTTGCCGAAATACAACAGGGCTGGTTCGTGCCATCATGCGGCACGGTGCGGCCTGCGAATTGAATATTATGTCTCCCGCGCAACAAACAGCCGTGCCCTGTTCATCGCACCCTCACCCCGTGCCCCAGGCGCCCCACACCCGCCGCGCCCCACCCCCCAAGCGCTTCACGCCCCACGCGCCCGCACCTTGGCCTTGCTGCCCGCGAGCACCGCCTGCACGGCGGCGCAGTCCTTCAGCATCAGCCCCACCGGCTGCCGCGCCATTGCCAGCGCGCGCCACATGGGTAGCGCCACCCAGCTGCTGGCGGCGGCGGACGCCCGCCGGCCCGAGGTGGAGGCGGCGGATGAGGAGCCGGCGCTGGCGTCGGCGTCGGCGGGCTCAATGGTGAACATGCCGAACGCGCCGCCCTGGCTGGCGCGAGGCGCGGCCTGCAGGTCGTCGATCTGCACGGGGCGGGCGTGCGGGAAGCGGGGAGCGGAACCGGCAGCGGGGAAGGGTTCGGGTTGAGGATACGTTGGGAAAAACCAGGCACACAGCTGATTGCGAGCGGGCATGGGCAGGCGGCTCCCGGTCACTGCATACCGTGACTCGTGAGTGATTTCTGAGCGCCGCGCCCATCCTCGCCCCCCCACCGCGCCTCCTCACGTCGCCTCTCCAGCCCACAGCCACCCAGTGCCGTGCCCCAGGCCCCAGGTCGCACCATGGCATCGCTCCCACGTGCGCCTGATTCCCCGGCGCCTCTCCTCCGCCTCATCCGCCATACTAGGCTGCCGTCTTCTGGGGTTCCCGAGCCCCGCCCTGCCCTGCTTTGCTAACCACCTTGGTCACCCGCCCCGCCCAGGCTCAAGCCCCACCTCCCTGGCTGCGCCCAAACTGCGTTTCATGCTGCACCACTTCGCCTGCCGGCCCCGCACTAACACGCCTGCCAACACGCACACACACACGCGCTGCCTCACCGTAGCGTGCCCCAGCTCTCCCAGCACCGCCACCGGCCGCACGCCCAGCTCCTCGGGGTTGAGCCGCAGCGTCACCAGGCTGGCCGACACGCCCGACCCCGTGTCCGCCTCCTCGGGCGACTCAGCCAGCAGCTCGTACTGCACACACGTGGTGGTGGTGGGGGTGTGGGGGAGTGTGGCAGTGGGAGTGGGGTAAGTGCATGAGGGAGGCTTGAGAGGTCGTACCGGCACCCCTTGCCGTCCCCCCACGCACCCAGCAGCAGCCCACACTGCCCCCCTGCCTGCCCGCCTGCCTGCCCGCACCCGCACCCACGTCCCGCACCCGCGCCCGCACGCACCAGCCGCTGCCGCGCTCCGTCTGACAGCGCCACTGATAGGCCCTGCTCCACCTTCTGCACCGCCTCCTCGCGCTTGCGGCACTCGATGGCCTGTACGAGTAAGTGGGTGGGACGGCAACGCACGCCGACGGCGGTTTGGACGGGACAACAAGCCCCGGCGAGAGAGCACGCTGTGCTGACGTGCTGCGCTGTGTCGTGCCATCTGTCTGCCCTGTGTTCCTCAGCAGACCGCTGGTGCCCCATATGGCCGTATCCCTGCAGGCATTCTTGCAACTCCCCAACTTGCCCCACCCTACTCCCACTACCACGCCCCTGCTCCGTACGGCCGGCCCCACGCCCGCCCCAGCCCACACCGTCCACCCCCAGCCCACCTTCAGCACTGCCGCTGCCACCGCCACCCCAACATGCCCCATCCCCGCCCCCACCCTCCCTCCCCCGCAGCCGCTTACGTCGCGCAGGTACTTGAACGCCAGGCAGTCGGCGGGGTGGTCGGTGAAGCCCACGCGCTCGGTGGGGCGGCGCTCGTACTCCTTCATGGAGCGGGCCAGGATCTCACACATCTGCGTGGGCACATGCGGGGTGCGGGCGGGTGTAGGTGTGGGTGGGTGGAAGGGTGTGCAGCAGTGCAAAGGGGCAGGTGTGCGAGGTGTGAGGGCTAGCGACTGGCCAAGCTAAGTCGTAAATCAGTGCTGCACCAGTAGGTTGTAGGCCTCAGAGTTCATTGCGGGCGCGCGTACGTCTCCGTCAACGCGCCCCTGTCAGGTGCGTGGCTGCGCCAACTTGCAACACAGACGCCTGATACTGGTGCCTGAGCCTCTCGAGAATGCCAATGCCTGAGCAACCCCCCTCGTTGTGAGACGCCACGCAGTTCATCCAGAGCCACTACACACTGGTCACGCGGTGCAGGTCGCACCGTGCGCCCATCCGCTCCCTGCCCTCGCTCGTCACGCACGTTCGTCACCTCGATACCCCTTCCCCCGACGCGGGCCCTCCGTTCCCCCTCTCGCCCCTCACCGGCGGGTCCAGGTTCTGCTCCGCGATGTACTGCGCGGCCGACACGCGGCGCTCGGCGGACAGGAAGCGGAAGGGGTGCAGCAGCTCCTCGCCGCCCTGGTTGAAGTGGCGCAGCGTGTCCGGGGACACCGCCGGCGACGCCTTAACGGACTCATACACGGTCGCCGCCACGACCCACTTGCTCTGCTCCAGCGGCGTGATACCCGTCAACTCGTCGATGGCCGACGAGCTGTAGCCGCTTGAGTTGAGCGGCGCCATCAACTTGGCAAGCTCGTGCCAGTGCCCAGCGCGCGCACGCAGTTTGTTGAGCATCTCCTGAGGGTCCATGCTACTGTATGCGTCCTCCGGGAGGTTCTCGTTCATAAAACCGGCGGGCGGGCGATACTTGTTAAGTGTCGCGGGGCCACCGACAAGCGACTCGCCTACTAGACCCAGTGTACTGTCATCTGGCAGGAAGTTGTCCATGCTTGCGCCTCCTGGCTTGCCGCTGCCGCCCTGCTTCTCCGGGAACACAATGCGGCCTCCGCCAGGTGCGCCACGCTGCTGCTGCCCCGGCAGGATTAGCCGCTGCTCCTTCATCTTCTGGTTGTTATTGCCAGGATTGTTGTTAGGTCCATTCGGTCCAAGGATAAGGCCCGAGTCGCGGCCAAAGCGAGCATGAACCGCCACGGAGCTCCTCCGCGAGCTGCGACAGGAGGTCGCCGATTTGCTACTTGTAAGCTTCATTATGGGGTGCACAAAGACAATAGCACGGCGTGATTTGAGCGAAACGCTGGTATCGGCAGTGGAATTGCGCTTCAGAGAGTTCACGAGGAACGTTCACGTCTGATCCACTACCTGTTGGCTACCCTACAGCAACCGCAGCAACACAGAAAGCGCCAGTCACCAGCGAATTGGGGTGCGCGGGCCTCTTCACATGCATGCGCTCATCTGTCTCACACGCTCTCACCCCGGCAGTCCCCGGCAACCCCCTGCCTTCCGGAGACCCATCCTATAGCTAAATGCCCGCTAAATTCAGAATAGTGGTCACATTGACCTCGTCCATGAAGAGATGATTGGCAATCAGTACGCCCGGCCTCCCGCCTGCCCACCGCCAGCTCCACAGTCCGAACTTGCGCAGGTCACACGGTCACCTGTGGTGGCTCCCCTTCACTCTAGGCTACAGGCACCGCCCAAAGTCTTGCTGCACCCACTACTGCTCCACCTGCAGGTCCGACAACTCCTCCAGCTTCGCCTCCGCGACCCGTTCCGGACCCACCCGCCAGCTAAGCGCCCGCTACCTCAAATATGCTGGTCCCATTGATCCATGAAGAATTGAAGTATGCCAATCAGTATGTCCGGTCACAGGCCTGTCCGCGCCAAACGCCGCCGGCTCCATAGTTGAAACGGTGCCAGGTCACACAGTCAATGGGCCACTCCCGCCCCGAGCAGCTGAGCAGCACCCACCCAGCACCCATGCACGCCTGCCCCCGCCCCATTGTTCAGTGCAACTCATACTCAACCGCCACAGAGATCTCGGGTCGTCGCTTCCGCAGCGCCTTTGCCAGTTTGTCCAGCTGCGCCCCTGTCAGCGTCAAGGTGCAGGCGCCACCGGGCCCAGCTGCTGCTGCCGCTGCCGTCTGCTGCGCCCCATGCGCCCAACGTTGCTGCTCCCCAGCAACTTGCGCAGCCTGCTGCTGCTGCTGCTGCCCTCCAAGTTCCCCAGGCTGCTGCTGCCGCTGCGGCAGCTGCTGCTGCAGCTGCTGGGAGAGGTCGTGCATGAAGGCGGTGTGCAGCCAGGCGCCGAACTGGCTGACACGGCCCTTGAAGATGTCGGGCGCGGGGTCCACCACGTGGCCCTTGAACAGCTGCAGCTTGATGTCGCCCGCCAGCAGGGGCCCGCCGCCGCCGCCGCCACCGCTGCCACCTGCCATGCTACTGCCGCCTCCAGTCTGGGCGCCGCCGCTGTGGCCGTGAGTGCCACTCGCACCAGTGGCGCCGGTGTAGCGTGCGGCGGCGTGCGGCCAGGCACTGGACCGTGAGGGCGGTGGCGGGTGGGGAGGAGGGTCCGGCGGCTGGAAGTAGGGCAGCGGCGTGGGCGCTGGTGGCGGCGGCGGGCTGGGCACCGACGTAAGGTCTATGATGAGTTCCGGCGCGCTGGCATTGCTACTGCTGCTGGGGTGGCTCATAGGGCTGCTGCCAATTGGAGCGCTGCCGGCGCCGCCACCCGCCGCCCCGCGTTTGACAACCCAGGTTGCGCCACCGGTGCCGCTCCCGCACTGGCCATCGCCCGGCGGGCCTGCACCTGCTCCGCCGCCCAAGCACCCTGCACCGAGTAGTACAGTGTCGCATGCGCCTCAGTTCGCGCTGATCCTGGTGCAGCCATGACAACAGACCATACCGGCATCGGGCTCAACGGGTCAGCCTCTCTACTCCATTCCACATGCAGCCGGTCACACATACCTGCACCGTCCTTTCCGCCGCCCCGGCCTCCGCCTCCATTGCCGCCTGCCGCTGCGGCAGGTGCTCCGGTGTGCACGCAGCACAGCGGCCGCGCCTCGTAGTGGCCGCTGGGCCGCCACCACACCGCCACAGTGCAGCGCTGCAGCAGTGGCTCCGGCAGGCCCCGCAGCACCAGCCGCCGCAGCACCACGCCCGCATGCGGCACCTCCACCGCATCCAATGCTGCAGCCGCAGTAGTGGCGGCAGCAGCAGCAGCAGCAGCAGCAGCAGCAGCAGTAGCAGCAGCAGTAGCTGCTGCTGCATCCGTGGCGCCTAGACCGGCTGCTGTCAAGCTGCTGCCAGCAGCGGCAGGTGCAGCAGTAGAAGAGCCGGGGAGCAGGGCCGCTGACCCCACGTGGCTGCTGGCGCCGGCCCCGGCGGCTGGGTGCCCCGCCTCTGTGTGCGCGGCTGCGGGCGAGGGCGGCCCCGCTGAGGGGGTGCTGGCGGCCAGGGCGGCCAGCAGCAGGCGGTGGAACTGCTCCACAGACCTGCAGCGCAGGCAGCGCGGCCAGCAACCTTCACTTGCGGCCGCCGCCCTGTCAACAGTGGACTTGGCCGCGCGCCCGGGTCAACGGCGATGCATTATATGAGAAATCATGCAGTCTGTGGCCCCACGGTTGCCGTGCTCCTGGCCCCGCCCCCCACCCAGCCTCAAGTTTACTTCTGGCGCGCTCGTCTTGCATTTTCGTAACTGGGGGGGGGGGGGGATTTCTGGGATTATGATGGGACCTGACAGCTGGGCCCGGGCACATAGCATCCGCCCCCCTCCCTCCCACCTGCGCTGGCTGGGTATGGTGAGCCCCTTGCCGTCGCGCGTGCGCCGCTGCGCCCACAAGGCCAGGGTGGCGTCCAGCGAGTGCGGGCCCAAAGCCGGGTCCTGACAGGGGGCGCAGGGCCCTGGCATGTCAGGTCATGTGACACGCACCCACACGGAACCGCTGTCTTCAGGCCTACTCCCTCCGTAGTTACGACATGCCCCCTGCAATAGCCAATGGGCCTGGGGGCCAGGGCCGTGCCTCACCAGCGCCAGCAGCAGCGCGCACACGGCCGCGCCGGTGCGCCCCTTGCCGGCCTTGCAGTGTACCGCCACCACGTGTGCGGGGTGGGCGCCCAGCCAGTCGCGGCAGTCGCGGCACATGGACACAAGCAGCGGCAGCGGCGGAGCCTGGGGCAGGCCGGGGCAGGGCACGACACCAGAAGGCCAGGGGAAGTGGCTTAGGGCGCTCATCAGGCGCTACTCTACTGGCAAAGCGGCCTGATAGCTGGTTTGTGGCAACGCGGCGCAGGCCGCCGGCAGGCGCACGCCTGTCCCGTCCTGTGCTTGGCTGACGCACGCCCGATGCCTCATCGCACGGCACAGTCCCCGCCCAGCCTTCACCTATCCTGCAGCCGCACCCTGACGTCGCCGCCGCCTCTGCCTGACCGTGCGCCCACCTGTCCGTCATACAGCGGCAGCCGCACCACGCGGCCTCCGAACAGCTGCGGGTCGCCGTACCCGCGCTCCACACACAGGTTGTACACACGGTAGCGCCCACCGCCGTGCCGCGACTCCAGCAGCGCCGCCACCTGCACGGCCGGGTTGCGGTACAGGCCTGTCGGCAGGCGGAACCGGGGGGCGGGGGTTTGGACGCGTGTTCGAGGTGGTATGGGGGCGGACGTGGGGGTGGGTTCGGGAGTTCGCAGCCCAGGCTGCGGGTGGGCGGCTTACTTGAGAAGCCGTCGCAAGGGAAGCCCATAGCGATGATGCGCGGGGTTATGTATGTGAGGTCCAGGTCGAAGCCATCCTCCTGGTAGCGCCGCTTGTTCGTGGACACCAGGCCTGAGGGGGTGCAGGCAGAAGGTGGGTGAGGCAGGCGAGTTGAGGCTGGGTCCAGTGGCCGGCTGCGAGCCATGCGCCTCGGGCCGCTGCCGCGCCCGAAGACGTTATGTTTGACCAACTTAGAACATGGCTGGCGAGCATGCATTTAAGAGACATCCCGCTTACGTCTTGCGATGAACGCCATTTCTGTGCTCCCGTGCTTCCTTGGCTCTTCAAAATTAGCTCACAATTCATCAATTACGCACTTGCGACGTGATATACAAAGTAAGCATGGTGGGTGTGGCAATGTTGACACGTCCGGAGCATGGCCGGGGTGACACAGATAAATTAGCGCGGCAACCAGCTATGCAAGTAGTCCATTTGCGTGTGATATTTGGGGTAGTTCTAGATACTGGGGGCGACATCACCGAAATGTCTGGTTGTCACAAGCAATCACGGAGGCAAGGCCGCCGTACATCAGGCCCACATGGGAGAGGGAAGGGAGGGGGCACAGGACAAATCGTTGACATAAGGCAGTGAGTGTCAGCATATAGCGACGATACCATAGCTCTTACATGGCAAGACTGCATTGCCTCGTCCACTGTCCGGTGTTGACGAAGGAATCGGATGCGGGTGCGCACACCACCACGCAGCCTCCATGCACCATGCCCGTGGCTTTTGTTGATGAATGGGCACGCCCCACTAAGTTTCGCTCAACAGTTCCATCACGAAACCTACATAGCGGTGTCCAGTGAGTCACTTGCTTCAAAACAAGCAGCATCGGAGCCACCATACACAGAGCGGCGACAGTGAGCGTTGTATCTTCAGACACGCATCCTGGACCAGACATCCGCCGTCACGTTCGCTCAGCTGTTCTTGAGCACACACGCGGCTCACGTGCACGCCCTTGCAAACATAAAAGAGGTCTTTACTCGTTGCTACCGCATGCACTCAGACCAAGCCAAACATGTCTCGAAGCAAAAACCACTCGACAGGTAAAACACACACGGCGCACGGCCACCCAATGCTCGTACAATGCGTCGCACCTGCCCCACGCTTGCAGCACTGCTGACCGGCCGCGCCCCGCATGCAATTCCTACCTATGCACAGTCTGCAAGAGTTAAATACATCTACCCCTCACCCGATATTCATTCCCCGTATGTAGAGTAACGACCACACAAACCTAACTACCCCACGCATGCAGCCACGAGGGCCGTAACCATCACCTCGCTAACAAAGCTCCGAGTGCGCTCAAATAGCCCGTGCAGCAGCCAGCCGGCTCCGCCTGCTTGGCTATCCGCCTGCCCCTTACTAGCAAGGAAGCCGCCAGCAGCCAGTGCGATCGCAGTAATATGCTGCGCTGCGCTGCTGGCGCCACTGGTCGGCGCCGGCGGCCGCACGGGTCCGCCGAACCCTGCTCCATAGCCGTGTTGCGGCGGCGCCTTACCAGAAGTACCTGCGGACACCGAGCATGACAAGCACGT
Source organism: Chlamydomonas reinhardtii (assembly GCF_000002595.2). NCBI lineage: Eukaryota > Viridiplantae > Chlorophyta > Chlorophyceae > Chlamydomonadales > Chlamydomonadaceae > Chlamydomonas > Chlamydomonas reinhardtii. The sequence goes on along the minus strand of NC_057009.1, from coordinate 8,558,308 downwards.
GCGCCAGGAGTCACACTCAGGTACTGAGTGATCAAACCATGGGCTGCCCTCGGCCAGTGCCAGAATGGAAAGGCGCCCGGCCCCGATGGCCTGCCCTAAGAAGTGTAAAAGGTGCTGTGGGCGGAGCTCAGGGGCCCCCTGCTGGCTGCTACCAATGCGGCCTTCGCGGGGGCCTTGGCAGTGGATCAAGCGGCGGGGGCCGTGGCTGCCCCGCTGGCAGCCGCCGCAGCCGCCGCGCAGGCTGCCAGCGGGTCCTCACAGCATCCCGACAGACAGGGCTGCAAGCGTGGGCTGCAAGCAACACCAGTAATTGCCAGCCCCCCTCCCCGCCCGGGTGCGAGCTTGTAAAACTCCTGCTCCTTTACCTCGCATACTACATTTCCACCACCACCACCACCCTTCCCCGGTTCTGGCCTTCCCATCCACACACCTGGCCGTGGCGCGCGGCGCCATCATGTTGCTGTTCTCCTGCGTTTCCGTGAAGTACCTGTTGGCGGGCAGAAGGGCACACGGGGCGGACACGTCCAGCCAGTGTCACATCGCATCGCAGGCGACAGACTCCGCAGCCCATTGCAGATGCATCTTGCTCTGTTCATACTGCTCGCGGGGTGGGGGGCTTGCAGGGCGACCCCTGCTCCGCAGCATCATTACGCCGCCCGCACTTGCATGTGCCCCATTCTGACCCTGCGCAGAACCCCTGATAACCTGTCCTGGCCGTGCAGTGCCCGTGCGCCGGACTACTCACCGCACGTCCCGGTTCAGCTTGTCGTCGAATATGAGTATCGACGCCACGTTGCCGCAGCGGTAGCAGTAGTTTGGAGCCGACCAGACCGTGACCAGTGACCGGTCCGGGAACATGTACTTCAGCCCCTCCTGCACCAGCTGGTGGGCTCGGCAGATAAGCTCTAACCCGTTGATCTGGTTGAATTCTGCTGTGACCTTGCTGCCGAACAGCCAACCGGCGCCGCGGGGGCTGATTGCCCACGTCTCGATGTCCTCTGGGTCGGACCACATGAGGTCGCAAAACGGCCCCTCGTGCGGGATCTCGCACACGCGGTCAATCGTCCGAATCTGGTCTAGGGTGCGAATGTCGGGGGACAAGCCGCCGTGCACGCACAGCACCTTGCTGTCGATGAGTGCCGAGAGCGTGAGGAAGTCAAAGACCTCCGTGCAGTATCGCCACGCGTTGGCGTTGCCATATTTGCGCTGGCATTCATCGTAGAAACCGTACACCTGGGTGATTTGCCGGCTCTCGTGGTTGCCTCTGAGCAGGGTGATGTTCGCGGGGTAGCGAGCCTGCGCATCGACCCGGCCGCCAAAGTGAGCGCTACCAGCAGCCTTGCGCTCTCCACCACCTGAGATAGTAAGTGCTGCATGCAATTTACCTTGAGTAGCATGAGCATCGTGAAGACCTCCAAGCTGTTGTATCCCCGGTCCACGAAGTCGCCCATGAAAATGTAGTTGGTGCTCGGCACCTCACCGCCCGTCTCAAACAACCGAAGCAAGTCATGGAACTGCCCATGGATGTCACCACAGACGGTGACCGGCGCGTTGACTGGTTGCACGTTGGACTCCTCCACCAGGATCTCCTGCGCATCGCCAGCCAGCCGGGCTCCTTGAGCGTCCTCGCCTGTCCAAAGCGCCGCATACCTCCCCATACCTTCACGTAGTCACAAAGCGACTTGAGCTCCTCCTCGGCCAGGTGCTCGCATTTCTTCACCTTCTCTATCCACTTGTCTAGGTCGCTATTCATACCCATCTTATATAACCAGGGTCTTCAGGTACAAGGAAAGGCGAGCGGTGAATATGGAGCTGGGAAAGGCGGCAAACAAACGCAGATAAAGCAAGTATCGGTGCAGTCTCTGTGAGCAGCTAGATATACGTTTGAGAGCTGGCACAAGTAATCTGCGCAACAGGGGCGCGGTAAAGCTCCAGCTCCGCTGGGATTGCATGGCGTGGCCCCTCCCGGTGGCACGCCACGGCGCCCCCCCCCCCTGGCCCCCGCGCTCTTCCTCAGGACTCAGGAGTTTCTGGCCCGGCGCCCAGTCGCACGGTTGCCGAGCTGCGCGGAGCACTGCAGCATGATCGATGGGATGGAGGCCAGGCAGCCAGCAACACCGCTGGTGTGGCCCAAGCCATACCGTGCCGCGTGTAATGACCTACGCACTAGTTCCGCAACGCACGTCGATGACCTGGTCTGCGGCTTGCGCCTGTAGGCACCAGGTATGGCGCCGACGGCCCCATGGGGCATGGGCGCCTGCACCTGGATGTGGGGGTCTGGACTTGGCTTGCATCTGGAAACTTGTGTGGCTGCACCCTACCGCTGGTCGAGTATGCCCTGCACGTCCCACCCTCCCCTGTCCCACACTGCCACACAGCGCAGTAGCCCACCCGGACTTCGCCAACACTCGAGTGGGTTTGTAGGTCAGGAGGTCTTTAGGCGCCTATGTGGATGCACTTCAAACGCTGAGAACTCCAATCCCCATGCCTCACATCGTCACACATCAGGAAGCGTACCAGACGTCTTAAGCAGGGGTGCCCCTGGTGTTCAGCAGGCGCATTGAGTCTAGCCAGGAATGCCCCTTCAGAGACAAGTCTGGGCCGGCGGTTGTCGTTACCGGGGTGGTTGGGGCCTTGGCGGAAGGCGACCTTGGGATAGTGCCGTCTTGGTGGGGCCCTGAAAGCAGCGTTGGGAGCCGAGCATGGCGGGTGTGTGGCAGCGAGGCATGGCACCCCTGCCCCTGTAATGAAGGAAAGCTACAGTTCGAAAGGCTGAGTCAGAGTAGGAAGGTGAGCACCGTGCTCAGGTACCCCTTGCCCAGCCCGGGCCGACGAGCAGCGGGTGGTCGGGGCAGCTGGCTGCTGGCACCCCTGGCTGCAGGGAACACTGGCTGGGGCACAGACGCGCAGCACGCATGCGGTGCATCGCAGTTCTCGTGCCAGTATGTGCTTATCGCCGCGCAAACGCAACATATTGGCGTCAGTCTCTGGCCTTCTGTTTCTTTTGGCAACTAATACTTCGCGACCTGAGTCCAAAGTCTCAGAGCCAACTTGCAAACAGCAATCGAAGTGCACCTGCCTATCTATCGCTGCTCAGCTGTCTTGATTAAGTGTAATAAATCTCTACGAGCACCCCCGTTGGGGCGTGGAGGGCGGGCGAGCGCAGCATTCGCGGGACAGGCGCAATTTTCGCCCCCCGCTGAGCACATTACAGGTGTGTCAACAAAGTAATGTTGCAGATAGGTGTAGACGTTCGACTGGCAGCACATGGTGCTCCTTTGCGCCAAGCTCCTGCGCTGAAACCCTGCCCTGGAGGCCGGCCCGTCCCTCCCACCACATCTACGCAAACCGAGGCCGCGCCAGCGCTCACCGCTGCCTGCAACGCTATTTGCCTCGCTGCAGTGGCTTGACCTGCGGGGCCGCGGCTTCCTGAGCCCGCGCCACACGCGGCCCCAGCGGCGCTGGCATTCCTCCGCCAGCGGTGGGAGCGCCTGACGGGCGCTTGGGCTGGCGTACGTCTCGCACGGCTGGATCACGACATACACAAACACACAGACGGAGCAGCAGCATCTGGGGTCGGGGCGAGGGTGACAGTGCAGGACGGGCACGGAGGCGCCGGGTGCGTGCCGCTAGGCGGCACGTACCCCACACGGCGACATCAGGCCGAAGGCGCCTCAGGTCTGCGCGAACGTGCTTTGCGCCATCGCCTTCCTAGAAGCAGCAGCGGCTGCAGCAGTAGCTTCTCACTTCCGCAACGAACTTATTCAGAAGGGGCCGTTGTAGAAGATAATGTTCGGCGGTGCCATGCCGATGCCCATGCCGGTGCCTGCGGCCGGCTACGGCGGACCCATGCCTATGCCCATGGGGGCCTCGGTGGGGCTGGGCGGCGGGGTGGTGCCGGAGATACTCAACACCACACCCGGCGTGACGGGCGAGGGCCGGCGGCAGGCGGTGGCCGCGACACGGCGCAGGACGGCGGCTGGGCAGGAGGGGCGCGGCGAGATGTGCCAGGTGCGGGGATACGTGGGCGTGTGTACGTGCGTGCGTGATATTGTGTGGGTGTACGTGTGTGTGGTAGAGACAACCGTTGTGACTTGCGTGGCGATTTTGTGGGTAGTCAGGGTAGCTGCAGGTAAGCGGGTAGAGCTTGCTGCGTGGTACACGCGCTGGTGTGCACTGATTGCGCAGCCCAGGCCAGGGGGCGTGGGGGGGGGGGGCTGTCCCTTGCCGCCCACACCCGCCTGGCCTGTCGCGGTGCCTGAGGCTTTGTGCTCACCCGCATAGTCACACATCTCATCGGTCTTACGCTCCCTCACATCGCACACACCTTGAATTTACCTTCCACTTCGGTATTGCACACAACCTCATGAACACGCGCACAGCGCATGCGCTACATCATGTTTGAGATCGACGAGCACAACGGGCGCTTCCTGGCGGACCGGCCCGCCGACCAGCCCTTCCAGTTCCTGGACGTGTGCTGCTGCCCGGGCGGCTTCAGCACCTACAGGTGGGGGAGAGAGGTGTGGGGGATGTGTGGAGGTGTGGGGGTGTGTTTGGAGGTATGTGGGTGTGTGGGCCGTCATCTTCACTGCCGCTATCGCCACCGCCAGCAACAGAACTCCACGCCACGACGCCGCCCCCCTCACCCGCTCGCAGCCTGGAGGCTGGCAAGGCGCCTCGCAAGGGCATCGGGCTGAGTCTGCCGCCCATGTACGGCGGACACCTGCCAGCCATACCCGAGCGGGTGAGAGACCGGGCGGGGGGTGGGGGAGGGGCGTGCGGCGCGGGCGGGCGGGCGGGCGTACGTCTCGCTCACGCACACGCCCCCTGGCGCCCACTCCACGCCACGCCGCGCCACCTCACCGAGTATTAGTATCATCCAGCGGCCTTGCCACGAACCCGTGTAACCCGCATTTCATGTGTCTCACTGGGAACTGTCAAAAACAACCCTCACCTCCTCCTCGTTTGCCCCTCACCCCCCGCACCTTCATCCGTCACCCCCCGCACCCTCACCTCACACCCCTCGCCCCCTCACCCCTCACCACCCTCGTCCCCCTCCAGACTGACAACTACTACCTGCATTTTGTGGACGTGACCACCATCGCCGCCACGGTGCGGGTGGGCGACATGGGCGTCGGCACCCCCGGATGCCCGCAGCCCGCACTGAGGCTGGACGCAGGTGGGGGAGGGCGGAGCAGGGGGCGGGGGGCAGGGGCTGCATGGGGCGGGGTGGTTCCCCAATCAAGCCCCACGTATGCCGAGACCAGAACCCGTTGTGCGAGAACGCCTCAAATTCTCATACTCGGGGTTGACAACGGATTGTTTTTGGGACTAGAATGAAGTACCCCGCCTTCCTACCCTCCCCCTCCCCTCCACCACCTCCCTCCCCCACCTCCCCCACCTTCCCCACCTCCCTCCCCCACCTCCCCCACCTTCCCCACCTCCCTCCCCCCAGCCCTGCACGACCCGCCCTCCAACGCCTGCCAGCTTGTGATCCTGGACGGCAGCTTCCTGGGCGGCAAGGACTGGATCCACAAGGAGACCAGCCTCACGGACGCCGACAACCCCGCATTCAACGTCTACAGCAGCAACGCGGCGGCGCACAAGGTGAGGAAGGGGGCAGGCAGGCAGGCAGGCTTTTCGGGGGCGGGCGTTTTGGAGGGGGTTGAGGGGAGATGGGGGTCCTGGAGCGGTTTGGGGATGGGGGGAGATGGGGGTTCTATAGGGGTGGGGGCCGCAGCAGCTGCGGGCGGAGCAGAGGCGCAGCAGTGGGTGGGTGGAGAAGGGGGGTTACCCAATGGTCGCAGTGCTGCTGTACGGCATTCAGGGGGGAGCGCGTCGCGCTGCGCACCCGCACCCCCCTCGCCACCTTCCTCCTCATCCCTACAACACCCCTCTCCCCTCCACCACCCCCTGCTCTACCCCCTCCTCCCCCCCTCCACCAACCCCTGCTCTACCCCCCTCCTCCACCTCCTCCCCCCCTCCACCCGCCTGATGTTCCGCAAGATGGTCTACCGTCTACCACTTCCTTAACTATCATGAATGTAATCCCCCCCCAGGCGCTGCTGGTGGCGCAGCTGGTCGTGATGGCCAACAACCTGGCTCGCGGCGGGCTGCTGGTGCTGCGGCTCAACATGTTCCCAGACATGTTCACAGTGGGTGAGGCAGGGGGGAGCAGGGGGGGAGGGTTACATTCATGACTACTTATTAAGGAGGGGCGGAGGTGGGGCCGCAGCAGGGGGAGTTTCGCCTTGTCGCGTCGCTCCCCACCGCAACTCCGGACGCACTCACGCACCCGCCGCCCCCCCGCGCACCCACCGACCCCGCCGGGCCGCACAGGCGTGCTGGGCCTGCTGCGACAGGTGTTTGCGGGCGACGTGGCCTCCTACAAGCCGCGCAGCTGCCACGTGCACGTGGGCAGCTATTACCTGGTGTGCACCAACTTCGACCCGGTCAGGGCGTACCAGATGCAGGTGGGGTGGTGGTGGGGATGCAGGTGGGGGGTGGGGTTATGTGCCTGAGCCCGAAGGAATAGGTCCCGATAGTCAAGGAACCGTGGCGTGGATGCAGATGGGGCGGGTGGGAGCGTGGGCGTTACCAAGGAGCGCGAGTGGGCGGGGGGGAGGCGGGCAGGTGGGTGGCTGGTGTTCATCATTACCATCAGAGCAACCATGCGCCTTGTAAAGACGCAGCGCATGTGAAGGGGGGGTGTCACAGGACACAGGGAGAGGCATGTCCATCCCTGACCGTTGTGCAGGCCCTGCCCTGGGCCGGTGGGCGTAGCAGGGTGTGCGCCTGAGCCCAAAGAATTGCGGCGAGGGCATGGGGGAAGGGCTGAGGGCGGGCGGGTGTCGTGCTGCAAGGACAGCACCCAGCACCCCTCCCACACGGATGTCAAGGCTCGGCCGCAACACCACATGCCGTGTCCCTGTGCTCCTCCTGCTGGCGCTCACCCCAGCCCCCTCCCCGCCCCCGTTCCTCCAACGCCCCCGCCCTCCGCCGCCTGCCTGCCGCCTGCCGCCGCAGTGGGTGCCGCGCTGGTACGAGTGCCTGACCCGCATGCGCGCCGGCGGCCCCGCGCCGCGCTTCGTGCCCTTCCCCGGATTCCACCTGGACAGCGCGCCGGCCATGCAGGTGGGGGACTGATGTGTGTGTGTGTGTGTGTGTGTGTGTGTGTGTGTGTGTGTGTGTGTGTGTGTGTGTGGCTGTGTGTGGCTGTTGCTGTGGCTGTGGCTGTGTGGCTGTGTGGCTGTGTGTGTGGCTGTGTGGTGGGGGTTAGAAGGGCGACAGGACGAGGGTAAGGGCGGGGGCGTTGTCTCCAGTGTTGTCTCCATTGCTCTCTGTAACGCACCAACGATGTATGTTTGTTGAGGTGTTGGTGGGGGTGAGAAGTTGAGGGGTTGAGGGGTTAGGGGGCGGGCGCAGCCGTCGCGTGTGTGTGTCGGGGGCTGCCTGCCAGGTGGAGTGGAGTGGAATGGATGCAACCAGCCGGACGAGTCACTTCCGCGTGCATGCACCCCTGTTACATGCGTGTGCACACACACGCGCACATGCACACAAGGTCCCAACCCTTGCCCGTCTCCCCTTCAGGCGTTTATCCTCTCCTTTGCACCTCCCACCACCACCCTCCGCCCCCCCCCACCCACCTGCCCCTCCCCCGCCCTGCCCAGGTGTGGACGCGCGCCATGTACGCCTACCACGTGCACCTGTGGCGCTTCCTCAAGCTGGTGGAGGTGGCCATGGAGGAGAAGGCGAGCCCGGGGGGGAGTGGGGGGGTGTTTTGGTGGGGGCGTAGATGGTTGGGGCGGATGTTGTTGTGTTGTTGTGTACCGTTTGTAATTGATACATGTGATTGCAGTAGTAAACCCACGCCGCCGCACCGGCGCATCCCTTTCATCATTACCGCCGCCTGCCTGCCTGCCTGCCTGCCTCACAGGCGCTGCTGGACAAGCGGCTGGCGCAGCGGCCCCGCACCGGCCGCTTCACCAACACCTGCGGCCGCATCTTCGCCAACGTGCGCTGCACCGCGGGCGAGCGCTGCAACAGCGCCCACTCCTTCGCCGAGCTGCACCCCTTCGTGCAGAAGGTGGGCGTGTGCGTGTGCGTGTGTATGTGTGTGTATATATATGTGTATGTGTGTATATATATGTGTATGTGTGTGTGTTCAAAAACAACACACGGACGGGGTCCTGGGCCTGTTGCACGCGCTTAAGAGAACCATAGCGTGGTGCTGGTACCGATCGTGTTAAAAAACGATACGAAAGCCCACCCGCCTGGTACCGATGTGTGTGTGTGTGTGCATGTGTTTAAGAGCGCAAGGAAAACATAGCGCAAAGACAGTGTATGCGATGTGTGTGTTAGTGTCAGAGGGCACCAGGGAAGGGAACACGCAGGACAATGCATGCAGTGCGGTGCGACGCACGGCTGTGTCTGTGTGTTTTAATCAAGGAGCGAACCGCGTGTGTTCCTGTGTGTTTGTGTGTGGTTGCATGGTTGGATGGTGCACATGAGCAGATTGCATTGGTTACAAGAGGGACCTGCTGACGCAGTTCTTCCAGGAGATTGGTTTTGAGGGCGGGCGGCATGTACAAACACACTCTGCCCGCCCACGACGAACCCCACCACCACCACCGCCACCCCCACCACCACCGCCACCACACAGGCCTTCCGCGAGCCGCGCGGCTTCCTGCACCAGCCCGGCAGCCTGGCGCTGCTGTCTGCCCCCGTGGTGGCCTACGACCCGCTGCCCGAGACGCTGCTGGAGCTGAGGCAGCAGGCGCACATGCAGGTGCGTGTGTGGGGGGGAGGGCTGTGAAACCAAGACCTGTGGGGCGCTGGGCTGAGGGATGTTCTCCCCATTCCAGAGCTGCGCCTCGCCACTACTACCGGCGCTGCCCCCACTGCACTTCACATCGGCGGGAACCAAGCGTCTTACCCAATGCCCCTCGCTCACCTATCACACCACATACACGCACTCGTACATGTGTCAACCCTTTCCCCTTGTCCGTTCCTTCCCTGGTGCTTTCCTATCACAACAGAATGTCCTGCGTGCCCAAGCGGTCGCGGACAGCCAGCGCGCGCGCCTGCACGCAGCAGCAGCAGCCGGCGCGGCAGCGGCAGCGGCCGCCGGCGGAGCCGGAGGGCCCGGTGGCGGCTACGCCGGCGGCAGCGGCGGCCCCAACCACCAAAACCACCAAAACAGCAACATGCTGGGCATGGCGGTTGGCGGCGGTTACGATGAGGCGGTTCAGTTGGGCATGGCTGGCGAGTGGGTGCACGGGCTGATGCGCGGCACTCGGGATGAGGCGGGCGAGGCGGGCGGCGAGGACGCGCTGTCGCTGTTCATGCGCACGGCGGACGACCCCAACGTGGTGCTGGAGGGCGGGTTCGAGGACCCAGAGCCGGCGCCGGGGGCGGTGCCGCACCCCGGCGGGTTTGGGAGAGGCGCCGCGGCAGGCGGCTGGGCGGGGCCGGGAGGCGGGGTTGCGGGTGAAGGGGAGGGTGGAGGGAAGGACGGAGGAGGGGCGGGGGAGGTGGGCGGTGGTGGGGGTGGAGGTGGCAGTGGAAGCGGCGCCGCGGCGCCGGCGGCGCCGGCGGAGGAGCCGGATGACTGGGAGCTGGAGCTGGCGGGGCTCACAGGAGCAGCGGGAGGTGGAGAGGCGGCGGCCGCGACAGGCGCCAAGGCCGGCGGCGGCGGCGGAGGCGGCAGCAAGCCCCGGCCGCGGGCAGGCAGTGGCGCCGCGGGCGGTGGCTCCGCCGCCGCGATGCGCCCGGAGCTGCTCCAAATGTCTGGGTACCAGCCGCGGCTGGGTCTGTTGGCCATTGAGGTGGAGGACGATGAGACGCTGTCAGCGATGTGCGAGTACCTGGGCTGGTAGCGCTGGACGAGGCAGTGGAGGAAAGGGATGAAGGAGCAGGTGGGGGGAAAGGGGGAGGGCAAGAGGGGGCTGGGGCGCATGGGGAGGACGGGGTGAAGCAGAAGAGTAGCGCGGCGGCGGCGTGTCACAGAGTACCGGTACAAGGGAAGTGAATGTAACAAAGCATAGCGAAGTCAGCCTCCTCTTGTAACCGCTTCGTTGTGTCCATGAGAGCGCATCCCCTGGGACAGGGGGCAGACGAGATCGACATACGTTTCCGAACTCTGTTGCACAAAAGCAAACGCGTGGACCAAGGGCCTGGTGGGTGTGCGACATGTGTGTCTTGGGGCAAATGACGCAGTGTTGGTGTTGCGGTTGGTGATGGCCCAGGTGCTCGGGAAAATCCGCTGGAGCCTGCCACGGCGCGCCGAACGACACGCACTCCGCAGGGCAAGTCGGCCCTCCGCCTGGGGAAGTCAGCGCCTTGGCTTCTTACTAATTCATTACATAGGGTTTTGAAGCTTACAGGCGCTTCCCGCGCCTGCAGCGAGAGTTTGCATGGCGCCCCTCCTGGAGCAAACTGGAATGCGGGGTGGTCCTGCCAAGTCGCACACGCGGGCAGAACTCTTTCTCTTCCCAACATTCTTTGAGTTGCTGCCTAGAGGCTCAACTCAAGATGGTGCGCGGCCCTAAGAAGCACCTCAAGCGCCTCAATGCGCCCTACCACTGGATGCTGGACAAGCTGAGCGGCATCTTCGTAAGTCTATTTTATGGATGCTGGAGCAGGGCTTGTTGGCGGCTGCGGAGGAATTCGGGCGCTCGGTCTCTCAGGGCGGCGGTCGCAGGGCATGCCTCGCCGTTCCGTGCTCTTGGTTGCTTTCGGGTCATCATCGCTCATGAGTTTCATTATTTGATTGTGCAGGCTCCCAAGCCGTCCGCTGGTCCCCACAAGCAGCGCGAGTGCCTGCCTCTGCTGCTCATTCTGAGGAACCGCCTCAAGTGAGTGTTCAAGCTGTATTACTGATGCTTTTGGATGTTTTGTACTGGCTATGATATCGATCGGAGCTCGGAGGACAGCAGCAGCGACGCTCTCGGCGGCTCAGACGGCGGGAGGGCGGCGGCCGGGGCCTGTGGAGGACCGATATCAGCAGCTTTGGAGCCGCAAATGCAGCAGCCTGGTAGCGGCTTCTTAGCGACTGTTGGGGCAGCGGGAGGCTGCACTGGATGGCCTGGCGCCATTGCTGCGCCGGGGTTGGAAGCAGAGGAATGCTCGCTGGCTACGCAGCAGCGCTACTCAGAACATAATGCATTCCCAAAAAAGGCGGGACGCTGGAGCTGTTTGCCGCCGGACCGACACAGTCGAGCGCATTTCAGCCAGCCCCAGCCGGTTGCAGCGGGGTTGGGGATGTGCGGATAAGGAAATCTCGGCAGGGGGCTTGAACGACTTGGTATGCGTGTCGTGCAGGTATGCCCTGACCGGCAAGGAGGTGCAGTCCATCCTGATGCAGCGCCTGGTGAAGGTGGACGGCAAGGTCCGCACCGACCACACCTACCCCACCGGCTTCATGGACGTCATCAGCATGGAGAAGACCGACGAGAACTTCCGCCTGGTGCTGGACACCAAGGGCCGCTTCGTCGTGCACCGCATCAGCAAGGAGGAGGCTGCCTACAAGCTGTGCAGGGTGAGCAACCCAGCAGCGTCAGCCAGCGCTGGAGAGCACAGCACCGTATGGGAGCAGCCATCACTATATGGCGGGGCAGGGAGGGGTTAGCTGGGGAGTGGCCAGGGGGTGACATGCAGCAGGACTTGACACTGGACTGACGTTCCCCGAATGCACAGCTGTCGGCCTCAGTTAAACCCAGCACCCTGAACTTTACCCCTGCCCTGCGCTCGTGTCTTGCCTCTCCCCCCAGGTCCGCAAGGTCGAGTTCGGCAAGGGCGGTGTTCCGTACGTGATCACTCACGACGGCCGCACCATCCGCTACCCGGACCCGGAGATCAAGGTGGGAGGGGAGCAGGACGGGAATGGGAGCTGTGGGGGAATGACGAGTGCGGGGGAAGCTGAGGCGCCAGCCCTGGGGCTGCAAAGGAAATGGGCCTGCACGGTATGGAAATAACTGGATTGGAGTGGAGGGCTGCGTGAACCATAAAAATGTACACATTTGCAACAACTTCAGCACGCATCCATTGAAAGCAGCGTTAAGCGCGGAGCGAGGGAGTGAATTTTGGACGGATGGAGCAAAAGCAGCGTCAGCCCCAGCAGCAGCAGGTGCTGGAGTCACTGCAGCCGCAGCCACAGGCGGAGCTGACTAGCACCGCGATGGGACGTGGCCTCGGCGGGGCTAAGACCCGGAACGGAGCTTGAGCGAGCAGCGGCAGGAGCTCTCGCAGGCTGCAGGCGGGCGAGGACTGGACGGATGCAGGCGCGCACGGCGGCAGCTGCACGGGGACGCAGCTGCAGACTCGTGGGCATGGCCGGCCCAGCAGCTTCCAGGCCGCAGTCGAGAAGGGCTGGGTGTCATCAATGTTGAGCTGGGCGTAGCGGCTGCCTGCAGTGTGGGTCGTGCGGCGCGGCGCGGAGCCCCGCTTGCGGGTGCCGTGGAACGCCGGTGTGCATGCGCTCCAGCGGGCAGCGGCGCTGCGGAAGCCTGGGGCAGCAGCAGCGGTGTGTAAGCGCGACGGCGTGATGCAGCAGCGCCTTGCGGCAGCGGCTCAGCCCGGAGCCCGAATGCTGTATGAAGGCCCGCTGTGCGGCCCCCGCAACAACGTGGGCGGCCGCGCACGTGCCCAAACCGCCAGCTGTGGCCACAACGGCTGGCTGGCGGGGCACTGACAGGGCTGGGTAGCCAAAGCCCTCGGCCTGGCGGTTTGCTTGTTCACAGCAGTAGTAGCAGCGGCACAGCCGTGTGGGGTGCTGCGCTGAGGGCGGCAGCAGCGACGCCCACACGCAGCCGTGGCGAGGGGTTGCGGCAGTACGGAGCTTGTGCGGCTGCCTGTGGAGGCTGGCGGTGCATAGCCTTGAGGGCCCGGCTGGCGCATGAACGGCGGCAACACTACTAGCAGCAGCGCAGCGCGCCGTTGGGCAGCCGGTTGCTCCTGGGGCGCCCAACCGACACGCCTCGGGCCCCAGCTGCACCCGCGCCAGCGCAGCCGCCCGCCTCAGCTCAATGCCACTCGGGCGCACGTCCCCAGCGTGCGCTGACCGCATCCGGCTCCTGTCACCCAAACCACGTCACCGCAACTCCCGAATTCCAATCACATGCTTGCTCGCTTCGTCGCTGCTGACCCTAACGGCACCCCTCCATGCACTCGCGCGCTCACCTCAACAGGCCAACGACTCGATCATGCTGGACATTGAGACCGGCAAGATCAAGGAGTTCGTGAAGAACGACGTGGGTGCCCTGGTCATGGTCACCGGCGGCCACAACGCCGGCCGCGTGGGCAAGATCGTGCACAAGGAGAAGCACAAGGTGGGCAGGGGGTTGTCTGGCAGCGAAGGAGGTGCGGTTTAGGCAGGTGCAGGGTGACGGGAAAGGGCTGCGCGGGCGCCCATATTCAACTGCAAATCCCGTTTGGGGTGGAGCCGGAAAAAAATTGGACGGTTCATGACAAGCGCATGGTGGGGCAAAGATCGATCTAACTCGCTCGGGCGCCACCCCTCCTCCCTCAGGGCTCGTTCGAGATCGTGCACATCGAGGATGCCGCCGGCAACCGCTTCGCCACCCGCCTGACCAACATCTTCGTGATTGGCAAGGAGGGCAAGCCGCTCATCTCGCTGCCCAAGGGCAAGGGCATCCGCCTGACCATTATCCAGGAGCAGAAGAAGCGGTACGAGGCCGGCCAGGCGTAAGGCGGCCGCCGCCAGCTGCGCAGCCGAGGAAGCGAAGCGCCCGCGGCGGCGGCGGCAGCAGCAGCAACTGCCATCGCCGCCGCCGCGGCGCCCGTGGAGGCGCTGGCTGAGGCGCCGCGGTGCGCCGGGGCGGACCGCGTCTCGGCGCCGTTGGTGCGTTTGGCGCGGTCCTGACCCCGTCGTCGGCGCCTGCCGTCTTGCCGAAGCCGTGTGGTGTGGCTGCCATCGGCCGCTTCCGGGGGTGGCGGCCAGTCGGGCGCGCGGCGGTCGCCCCATTCCGGGAGGGGGCCCGGCCGCTGGTGGCGCCGCGCGGCGGGGGGCTCGACGGTGGTGGAAGAGAACAGTAGGGGAGTCTAAATGTCTGGCCCGGGCAGCCGGGTCGAGACGCGGTGACCGCACGCCCGTGTAACCGCGCAATATGTGGCACTGTCTTCTCTGTTCTTCTGTGTCAGGTCCCACCGGGTGGGATGAATCCGCTGAACTGAATCAATGGAAGGAGCTCGACGAGAATGTTCAGTGCTCCACCCCCGGCCGGAGCGATACATGGCACAGCTGGCGATAGAGAGGAAGCTCTAACCGGGAACGAACCCGCACGAAGCTCAGGGACACAGCTGTTCCCCCGAAGTAGGGGGTGGCAGCGCGGCGTTTGTGTGCAAATAGCGGAAAGCAACAGCGCATTACACGCAGGTATTGAAGACACATGGATCGTGCATGCGCGTGGAAGGGGTTTTTCCTGGGCTACTGTTCAGAAGGCGGCTACAGTTGCGCCATCCAGGCGAGCAGCAGCATCCTAGCGCGCCTCCGCCCCACGTTCCACATTACGGTACACACCTCGATGTACACAAGAGAATCTTATAATATCAAGTACGGCAGATGACATAAAATGAAGGCACCATCACCAGCCACGATCACCAGCCCAACCATAACCCGGCACCACCAGCAGCATCAATTCCAGCTGCAGTGCTCACCATTTGTTGTTCAGTGGCGTCATCAGATCTAACAGCAATACCGTACTGGCGGTGGTTCTTCCATCGTTCCACGAAGCGGCTACTGCCTGTTTCCCAGCAGTCTAAGCCGCGGGCCCATAGCATCGGTCTTTGCCCGCCGCCACACACCCGCTCCCAATCACCCCGCACACGTGGCCACTGTGCGACGAATCATTACAGTATCCCCGACCGTTTTCACCATTACCTCAATAACTCTACAGTCTTAAGCCGTTTGTAGCCGTTAGCCGCCGCCGGGTCACACATTCCTCCAGGTGTCGAGCCTTATTCGTACATTGTGGCCATGAGGCTGCTGATCACGTACCGGGGCAAAGCCCGGGTCAGTTCCTACCCGAGGCACCGACTGCCGGGCTTCCACTTGTTGCAGTGGTTGAGCATGTCAGTGTCGGCACACCCGCTCCTGACCCGGAATTAGGACAGATGCTGATGCAGGCCTCTTGCCACTCCGCATGTTATGAGCGCGGGGTTTTCGCATCCGCGTTGAAGCGGCTAACCTGCGCGGCGTCCCTTCCGCCCACTGGCGTCGCGCCTTCAGATGATGGCATGCCAGCAAGCAGCCGCAAATGGCTGGGGCTGCGGCTTCCACTGCTTCCAGCATCGTCCCAGCCCCACGCCTCCGTGCCGCGACCCGAACCCGTCACACTCGGCGCGATGGCGCTGATGGTGGCGATAGAGGATGAGGGCAGCACCGAAGCCGAGCTGCGTGGACTGTGGGCGGGGCTGCGCGGGCGGCTGAAGCGACCGCTGCCGTCACTCATCGCCATCAGCAGGGCTGACCTGGGCCGATAAAGTGCGTCCTTGCCACCCAGGACGTCGGCCCCACCAGCCTCCGTGCCCCCACCGCCGCCGCCTTTGCCCGCGGCCGTACGTTCCCCAGCCGCCGCTGAATGCACTGCCCCTACAAAGCCGCCGCGCGCTTTGCCTCCACCAGCACCGCCACCAAGGTCCGCTGTCGCCACACCTGTTTGGCAGCCTCCATCCCCTCCGCCTGGTGACTCTTCCGCTGCTCCTTGCTGCTGGTGTCCAGCGGCGGCAGTCCCAGCTGCTGCTGTTGATGGTGATGATGCGAAGTGCCCCGCCAAGAAGCTGCACGCGACCACGACGGCGGTGCCGACCTGCAGGAAGGTGCTGAAGGCGCCTGCGCTCCGGTGGTGGCGGCAGCAGCAGCGCCACGCATTCGCAGCGGGCAATGGCCAAGTAGAGCGCGGCGGAGATGCCACAGCAGAAGCAGGAGCAGCAGCATCAGCAGCGTGTGGACAAGCGGGGAAAAGGGAGGGTGCAGTGCCGTAAGGACGATTGCTGGGTGTGGCATGCAGGCGTGTGTGTGGCATCACCCTTGATGCCCATGTCGCACCGCCCTCGCACCCCCACATTCAGCAGCCCCCCGCGGACCGCTGACATTCCCCTTGAGGTCTGCTCTCGTGTCTGTGCCCGCGCCCCAGCCAATGGACCCCCCTGGTGCACACGCGTGCAGGCACATGCAAGGCTTAGCGCCCGCGCACCTCCGCACGTGCCCCAAAGCGCCAACCAAAAGCTCTCCTTCTCCACATTAATTTGGTTCCAAAACGGCTGCAGTGATATGCGCGCCTGTATGCGGGGGGCGGTGTGCGGTAATCGACTATCGAAAGGCTGGTAGCTGGAGTTACCGGAACCCGGGGCGGCGGCAGCGGGTGGGCAGTGGATGATGAGTGCGTGCGCAGGCACCCTTCAGCCGATGCCACCACATCTCAACCCCACCTGCTGGGCACCCGGGCCCACAGCACCGGGCTCGGTCGCGTTGCCGAAGCACCAGGGCCGCGCACCCGCGCCGCCAGCCGCCGCCAGCGCGCCGCCCTCCGCCACGCGCGACAAGAACCACTCCTCCCGCCGCCGGCCCGCCCAGCTCTCCGGCTCAGTGCTGTGAGTCAGGGCCGCCGCCGCCACACGTCAACACGCACATGGGCGGCGATGCGTACGGTGATTGTTATGGTGGTGCAAGAGTCCTGTCATGCAGACTTGCGTTTGAGACGTACGGCTGTATGCGGCCGCCGCCAGGGGCGCACGGGTAACACCTGAAGACAACTCACTGCTGATACGCCAAAGTGTGCATGTGACGAGTCGCTCCTCCAACCTCACCTGTTGACTGTCCGCACGTAATGCGCCAGCGTCAGCCCTGGCCCCACAAGCAGCGACATCCACATGACGCCCTCCATGCAGCCCGCGCCTGTCGTACGTGCGGGCATGCGGGGTCGTGCGTACGTGCGGGCACGTGCCGTTCCGTGAACGTGTGCATGGGACGCGAAGAGCCAAAGGCAAGAGAAGCTAAACATTCACATGCAGGGCTGCCCCAGGCTTGCCTACCTCCAAATCACCTCTCTGAAACCCATACACTATTCCTGTATCTCCGCATACCTCCGCCCACGCCCACATCCATCTCCCCCAATCACCCTCACGTGCGGCCCAGCCCCCCACTTGGGCGGCTCGGAAATGGGCTGCATCCCCGCCGTCCCCACCCATGCAACCAACCGCCGCCCTCGCCGTCCCCACCCATGCAATCAACCGCCGCCCTCGCCATCCGCACCCATGCCTGCGGACTCACTGTAGAGGCATCGTGACGCGCTGATGACCGACACGCCCGCCCCCGCCGGGTGAGGCGGCGCCGTACTGGCCGGGTCAAACACCACCACCAGCCCGTCGTACGGATCGTTTGACCAGTTCAGGTGTACGACAGCGGTTTCGTTGACCGCCAGCCGTACACACTTTTCGCCCGCCAGCAGGCCGCCGGCGGTGCCGGCGGTGACTAAGGCCAGCTCGCCGGCGGCGGCGCCGTAGGCGTTGCTGAGCATGCAGCCGCTGAGGGCCACACAGGTGACCTTCATGGGGAAGGCTTGCGGCTGGGCGCCCATGGTCCAGTCAATAACGTTGCTGCGAGGGCAGGGGGGAAGGAGGGGAAGAGGAAGGGCGTGTGTGTTATGGGGTTTGGGGCGACGACCCTGGCGCATCGGGGACGCAGGGTTGTGCAGCGTGTGGCAGTGCGCCGGGGGCGGGGCAGGGGGCGGGGCTGTTTTGTACGAGTGGCGTGCATTCGTGCATGTGGGGCGGGGCGCAAGCCGTGGTGCAAGCTCACAGGGCACGGCAGCACGCGGCACAGCAGTAAAAGGTGATGCGGAAACGCATGCGGGGAATGCCTCATCGTCAACGTCCCCACACAAGTAAACACGCTATGTACGCTCAACGCCACTCACGTTGTTGCTGGAGCCTGGTGAACGAGCTGAAAAGCCAGTATAGCCGAGTAGGTCACCGTCGCAGCAAGAACCATGACACTGCAGGCAACGCGTTCACGTGCACGGTCGTTGTGAAGAAAGAGCGAGGTTCTACAGGAAACTGAAAGCTACCGATTCCTAAAACGGAAGGTGTACACAACTGCAAGGAAAACGTCGGATACTCGCAGGAGGAACACTTCGGGTTTCACACACACGACGGTCCCTCGCCGTCAACCTGCCACCAGATTGACTTCGAACCTGATAACGACGCCAATAATGCTCGATGGCTTCTGCTCAACCGCGAACAAGTCAATGCTGCGGGCTACCTTCACCGCTTGTACCATGCGACCAAGCGCTCCTAACTTTGCACCGGCACTGTGCCAGCGTTGGCGCGCTGCTTCTTTTTGTGTGCTCATCGTCTCCAGGTTGAACTCTAGCTCAGGTTACGGTATCACAGGGAGCATGTTAGGCCTCAACTCTGCCTGTGAAACAAAGCACGCTGTCGCTGAATATTGGCTAGCCCAGTGTGTAATAGCTGTAAGCAGTATGAATGGATGGATTGACTATGTCCAACATAAAGCCAATAGCCGTTTCCTAAGTCACATGGGAAACGGCACGGTTTCCCGAGAACTGACCGAACCGCCGACGCGCCTCCCCCCCGAAACAGCGGCGTGCTCTCTGCAGGAACTCCAGCAACCCGGCACTGACACTGACCGGGTTACAGCTCTCGCTCTGCACACACGCCTCTTGCCCTGCATGTGCGTCGCCGCTTGGAGGGGTGCGCCGCGCGCCCCTGCCCTCTCCTACCCCTCGACAGTCCCCGCACCTCCCTACCTCCCTACCTCACTCTACCGTGGCGTGCCGGCCACACTCCCCGCACCCGACCCCGCCGCCGCACCCGCGCCCGCCTGCGGCGGCTGCATCAGCTCCGGGCATCCCAGCGCCGCCGCCCCCAGCGCCAACAGCCCCTGCCGCCGGCCCGCGTCCCACACCACCTCGCCCGACCCCGGCAGCGACAGCCCCTCCAGGTCGTCGCACGTGGTCTCGTACACCAGGCTGCCGTACAGATAGGCGACGTACAGCCGCCGTACTGCCGTACTGGATCCGGGCGTGGGGTCCGCAAAACCCATCTGGTTTTTCTTGGGCACGCCCGGGTGCAGCGTCAGCCGCGAGTCCGACACCTGGTACTGCAGCGCCGCAGTCACGGACAGCCACGGCGGCGGCGGCTCGTCCGCGGCGGCCGTCGAGGAGGCTGAGGCGCCCGGGGTGCCGTCGCGCGGCGGCCGGGACTCAGCTGCCGTTGCAGGCGGCAGCGCAGCGGCAGCTGGGTCTGGCGCCGAAGCAGCTGCTTCCGTGGCGGCGGGGGCAGCCGCCTCTGCCGCCGCGGCGGCTGCCGCCGCCTCGGCAGACGACGCCAGCTTGGCGGACGCGGCCGCGATGGCCTGCCGCTGCGGCGTGGCGCCGCTGCCGCCAGCACCGCCGCCGCCGCCGCCCAGCCCGTCTGCCGCCGCCGCCGCCGCCGCGCCCTGCAGGTACTGGTCTGTGGCGCCGTACACGGCGTCCAGCACCACCAGGCCGGAGGCGGGCCGCCGCGCCGCCTCGCTCCGGGCCTTGCGCCGCGCCACCGGCTCTATGAGCGCCAGCTCGGCCGTGGCCTTGGCGGGTCAGGGTGTGGTGGGGGACATGAGGGGAAGTAGAATGAGAGAGCGTGTGTGTGTGTGTGTGTGTGTGTGTGTCTGTGTGTGTCTGTGTGTGTCTGTGTGTGTGTGTGTGTGTGTGTGTGTGTGTGTGTGTGTGTGTGTGTGTGTAAGAGAGTGTGTGCGGGAGCGAGCATTGCGCCTGTGACACTGGCGGCCTGTACCCGACCCTGAACACCGCTACGTGTTCGTCCCTCCGGGCCCCTGACTCCGTGACAAGCACGCACACAGCACACCCCCTGGGCAGGTTCTGGGTCTTGGTTTGGAACACACTACTGCCATCACATCCCGGCCGCACCTTGGCTAGCGAGCTGCGAATGGCCTCGCAGTGCTCCTGCCGCTCCTTGGTTTCACGCCGCTGCCGCTGCCAGCGCAGCAGCGGCCGCACCACAAACCTGAGGGACACGAGGGCGGGCACACGCGCGTCTTTGTGTGTGTGCTGGAAAGCACATGACCAAGAGTACGTGCTTGCACACGCGTGGGTCTGTGGGAGCGCAACAAACCGCTCCTACCAACTCGTGCCTGGCATTTCTTGGCTTTCACATGCGCCCGCCCACCCCCCCCCCCTGATCGCGTTGCTTTGGCTACAACCCCGCTGCCAAACAAGCCCAAGTGCAGGCCTCTCCACCCCCCCCGGAAACACGGGGGAGCCAGCAGCCTGCCGCTGGCGAAACAACGGTATGGAATGCGTCGCGTGTGCCCGCTGTACCTCTGGACGTCGGCACTTCACTTCATATTTGATACACACCATCCCATGGATGGCTACCCCCCCCCCCGGCTTGCTAGTTCCTGGAAACCCCACCACCACTCACCGCGACAGCCCAATCACGGTCAGCGGCGGCAGCAGGTAGGCCGCCGCCACCACGCGCACGTCCGACAGCGAGTGCGACACCACCACCGGCACCTCGAAGGTCTGGCCGCCCCGCACCAGCCGGCCCTGAGCGGCGCGCGCGGCAGGGCACAGTGTGCAGTGCGGCGGCGGCGGCGATGGGGCATTCGGTCAGCGCGATGACATCTGGACACACGTGGACACACGGCTACGGGCAGCTGGTGCCTCTACCCACCTGCGTCCTCACCCACGCCCAACCCCAACTCCTCCTCATCCTGATCCACTCCCACGCCAGCGCCTGCACCACCCTGACGCCCCAGCCCGGCCCCGCACCCACTTCCACCCTCCTGCCCAACCACTGTGTTTGCGCTCCATGCCCGTCCCCGCCCCCGCACCTTCGTCTACCCTCCAGCCCAACCACTGTGTTTTGGCCCCACGCCCGCAACCCCCCACCACACCACACACACACACACACACGCACACACGCACACACACACACGCACCTTGACGGCCACGCCCTGCAGCCCAACCACCGTGGCCATGTAGCCTGTGTGTGTGTGCGCAGGCGGGGGAGCAGTAGGATAGCAGGGAGGGGGGATGAGGAGCAAGAGGGCCTCAGGGCCGCTCCCAGATTGGCTGTTCCGCGGGCTGGCTGAACACGGCAGCTGCTGCGCCATTGTCCTCCCCAACCCGCCGCGCACACCCCTCAACAAGACCCCTCCATCTCTCCATCTCCCACACACATCATGGCGCCCTGGGCCTCGGTCCCACACGGTCCCAAACCCAACACCCCCCCCCCCCCGCTCCGCCCTCCCTCACCCGTGGTGCTGGGCCCCCACTTGCGCCCCGCCCCCAGCTCCAGGTCCACTCCGCTGGTGCCCAGCCGCGCAACGGCGCGCAGGTGCGTGTCGGGCGCCAGGTGGTAGGTCAGGCGGGCGGACAGCGAGGTGACCGCGCCCAGCTCCAGCTTGCCTGGTGGGAGGGAGGGAGGGGTTAAAGTTGAGGAGGTAGGGGGGGCGGGGCGAGGGGCGGGGGTGCAAGGGCGATGAGGGTGTGGGTACGGGCGGTGTGTGTGTGGGGGGGGGGGTTGTGTGGTGGGGCGTTGCAAGGAGGGGATGCCGGCGGTGTGGGTTGCCGCTGATGCGGAGGAGGCTTACGCGTGGCAGGACCCTGGGCACGACACGCCACAGCATGCATCTATATATGCCCTTGCCCCTGCACGCGCCGCCCCCGCCCCATGTCGCCAGCCGCCGCTGCCGCCCACCTGCCGCGATGTATTTGGTCCCGCGCTTGCTGATGCTGAACGTGAGCGCGGAGGCGGCGGGCGGCCCCACCACCCAGCCCAGCGTGGCCTGCAGGGCGGGGCAGGTGCGGTGCGGTGCGGGGTGAGAGCGCGTCACGGACGGGGACCGCAGTGGTCCAGCCATAAAGACGCACGCGGTCAACGGCCTAAGTCCACTCGCAGAGCCGCTCTTCGCGCACATCCCTCCCCTGTGCACCTGTGTACACATGCCCACACTGCCACCATACGCCCACACACGCCCACACTGCCCCCACCCCACTGCCCCCCCACTGCCCCCCCCCCCCACTGCCCCCCCCCGACTGCCCGCCCCCCACTGCCCCCCCCCCACTGCCCGCCCCCCACTGCCCCCTCCCCACTGCCCCTCCCCACTGCCCCCTCCCCACTGCCCCCTCCCCACTGCCCCTCCCCACTGCCCCCTCCCCACTGCCCCCCACCTGCATGTTGTAGGGCAGGTGCCGCGTGCTGCTGAGCTGCATGCCCACACCCGTGCCCACCGCGTAGCTGGTGGTCAGCGAGGCGCTGGTGTAGGGGGTCACCTGGGGCGTGTGTGGAGGGGGGGGCGACGTGGTGGGAGAGGGGTCGGGGAGAGGCCGAGGACAGCTAGCCAGTAGGTGCGTTGCAGGTGTGGTGCCCACAGGGCACGTGACATGCATGCGGTGATGTGTCAGGTAAAACACAACGACCTGTTGCCGACACCGAGCCCCATGGCGCCTCCCTCTCTCCTTGGCTCCCTAGCTGCCTCCCTCCTTACCTATCCCCCTCCCTCCCTCCCTCCCAGCCTCCCTCCACCACCGCGCACCCCAGCTCCCCACACCCACACGCACACACACCCGCCCACCCACCTGGCGAGTGGAGGTGAGCGCCAGGGCGCTGCGCAGCCCCAGCACCACATTGCCTTCCAGCGTGTCGTGCTGGCTCAGCACACGCCGGTAGCCGAAGATCAGATTGCCTGCAGCAGCAGCGGTGCGAAGTGGTGTGCAGCGTGGTGCGGTGTGGTGCAGGGGTGCGGTGTCGTGGGCGGTGGCAGGGATGCCGAGGCAGTGGGGACAGCGGCGTGAGGCGTCAGCAGCACGAGCACGAGGAGCATTGTGCTGCTGAAGGCAAAAAGACCCGGTGCGTGTGCGCCGTGCCGCCCGTCGGCATCACCGGTAACATGCCGCCACCGGCACACCCTGCACCCGCAGCCGCAGCCGCAGCCACAGCTGCAGCTGCCGCCACCCACAGCCCGCTGCCCGCTCCACCCTGTCTCCACGCACCTAGCCCGGCGCCGTTCCTCAGCGCCGCCTGCCCCTGGATGTACACCACGTCGCCGTTGTCGCCCACCGGCGTGTCGATGGAGTTGGTCACCGCCACCGCCCGGAACAGCGGCCGCAGCGGCACAGGGTGCTGGTGGCGCCCGCCGCCGCCTCCTCCTCCCGAGGCGGATGCGACCATGGCGGCGACGTCCGTGAGGTCGATGCGGCAGGTGTAGGTGCCGCGGTGGTTGGACAGCTGCTCCGCGCGCTCCTCGTCCTGGTGGGAATCAGGGGAGTTGAGGCGGGAGGCGCAGGGGGTCGGCGGGCGGGGACGTTGGTTTGTTGGGGTGAGGGCGCATGGGTTGGTGCATTTGAGATCAAGCCCCAGCATGGCCCTTCAGAACCACCCCCAGTCACCTGCTTGCGCTTGAACTCCTCCCACTTCTTTTTCATCTCCTCCACGCTGTCCAGTTTGGTGCCCACCTCGAAGCCTGGATTTTGCAAAGGGTCAAATGCGCGTGATGCTTATATGGGTTGTGACACAGGGCATGTGTGCTAGAGAGCACAAGACAAGGAAACACGCAGGACTGTGCATGCAAAGGCATGTGTGCGTGTGCGTGGGTGTGGAATTCGGAGGGCTATGGTAGGCGTGTGTGGGCATTGTGGAGCCGGAGTCATGGCGCGTGGGCTGGGGCTGCCGCGCAGTTGGGGCTTCACACGCGGCGCAGGGCAACCGGTACCACAGGCGAGCACGACATAGCCTGTCTCCGTATGGCACCGGCTACCAGTACCGTAGGAGCCTGTCTCATTGAGGTGTCTGAGCTTCCCATAACCCATGGCAGTTGATTGCTGCCCGCCATACATTTGAGAAGGTTGCTAAGTTCGTTCGCTTCCCCACCCGGCGGCACCAAGCTGTTGTGGACAGTGTACTACTCGGCCCTGCACTCCCGCCCCACACGTACCCGCAAGCAGCCCCTCCTTGCCATACACGTCATACACCTGGCGGCGGTTCGGGTCCGACAGAACCTCATACGCCTCCTGCGCAACGGGACAGGCGGGTTGGGTAAAAGCGCCGAGTTGCGCAACCTGATTTTCGCGCGACAGCGGGGGATCCCCTTTCCACACCTGCAGCTTGCCGAACGCCTCCTGCGCGCGTATCTTCTGCTCAGGATCCGAGTGCTTGTCGGGGTGGTATACTTGCGCAAGCGCGCGGTATGCGCGGCGCACGTCCTCGTCAGAAGCATCGCGCGGGATGTTCAAGATAGCATAGTATTCGGTGTCGTCCGATTGTGTCGCAACATCGCGTTGCGACATCCTTGCTGCTGCAACGAACGCTAGCTAGTTCACTCGCCTCTTGTCAACAAAGCCCGTCTTCTAGGTCGCGGAGCAGAGTTCAGCCGCCATTCCTATACAAATCAATGCATCTATTCACAATTGCAAGCTGGCGACGCACCCGGTGTGCATAGCGTCACTGTTCGGCTGGCTTGCACCATGGGTCACGGATCTAATTTGTTCTGGTGCCTCCCTGCGTGCTCATGCTTGTTATATATCCACTTCTCATAAAATTACCTAGATATTACATAGCAAGGAACAGAGTTTACTGGAAATAGCTGAAACGCTGCCCAAATGGATGTTGCCGCGTCCAGCGGCCAAATTGACATTGTGTCGCTGCGAAATCGCAAGCATGGAACATACACGCACAAATACACGCCGCGCGATGCCATGCTATACGCGCTAGGGCTCGGGTGCAGCACAAGTAGGTGCGGGCCAGGGTTTTGCCAACGCAGTGGTCGGCTAATGGAGTAGGGGCCTCATGGTCGGGAGCAACGGTGCAAGACCGGCATTCTCTCTGACCATGCTTCGGGAGCTTCCTACTGGCAACCAGGGGGCAGGGGCCAGAGCTTCCTAGTGGCAACCAGGGGGCACCCTGACTGCCCAACGTCTGAACCACCTGCGGCCGCACACGTCGTCCCCAGCCTGCCCAGGCGACCTGCGCTACATCTACGAGGGCGCGGGCCGCAGCGGCGCCGCCGGCACCCAGGGCGGCCTCGGCGGCAACCAGCAGCAGGCGGGGCGGGAGGCCGGGGACGCGGGGGAGTTCGCTGTGCTGCCCACGTATGCCATCGTGGCGGCCCACCCGGCCCTGGGGCTGGTGCCGCTGGAGAGCTACCTGCCGGGCGGGCTGGACCGGGTGGGTGGGGTGGGTGGGGTGGGGTGTGTTGTGGTGGGGTGTGGTTTGGGGTGGGGTGTGGGGTGGGTGGGGTGGGGTGGGCTGGGCTGGGTTGCCGTGCGGTGGGTGCGAGGGAGAGCACCAAGAGGGTATCACTGGATCAGGGAGCAGGCAGCGTTTGTGGGAGAGGAGCTGACGTGGACGCCGTGCCCTGTCTCTTGTCCCTTACTGGGAGTGGTGTCAACAACCCGACACTACTTACATACACAAACAAACACACACACACACACACGCACACCCCTCACTCACCCTCCTGTCAGGCGGGCGCGCTGCACGGCGAGCAGTACCTGCAGCTGCTGGCGCCGCTGCCGGCGGAGGGCGGGCAGCTGGTCAGCCGGCCCGAGCTGGTGGACATGCAGGCCAAGGGTGGGTGGCCGTGAGTGGGCGGCTGTGGGCGGGGGAGACGGGGTGGGGAGGAGGGCGGGTTGGGGAGGAGGGCGGTGGGAGCATGCAGTTTTGCTTGCTTGCTTGGGGCAGCGTTTGCAGGGAGAGGCAAGAGAGGGCCCAGCCCCACGGCCAGCGCCAAGCTGTCCGTGTGCGCAACAAGCGTGCCGTGTAAACGGGTTGCGAACCTGGCACGCGTGCACGCCAGGAAACACACACAGACACACACTGCCCACGCTGCTGTGCCCCCTCCCGTTGTGCTGTCCTACCACACACACGCGCGCTGCCCGCACCGCTGCTGCCGCAGGCAAGGGCCTGGTGGTGGTGCTGCGCACTGTGACCACGGACGCTGTCAGCGGCCGGGACGTGGCCATCAACGAGTTCACCACCTTTATCCTGGGCAAGGGTGAGGGTGTGCGGACCCAATGGGTGCTGTAGTTATTTTGTACGACAGTGGTGGCTTGCACGAACCCTCCACCACGCCGTACTGCTGGGCGGATAGGTCGCTTTTAGGGCCACCTCCTTATCGGGCTTGTTCCATTATTAAACCCCTCCTTGCCCCGCACCGCCGCCCGGCCCCCTCCACCTGCCCCCATGCAGGCGACGTGCGCACCCCCTGGCCGCCCGCGCCGCGCCTGCCCGCCGCCGTGGCGCCCAACGAGCCGCCGGCCCGGGCGCCCGACGCCGTGGCAGAGCTGGCCACCTCGCGCGACCAGGCGGCCCTGTACCGCCTCAGTGGTGCGTGGGCGCCGGGACAGGGGCAGCGGGGAGGCGGGGCACGGCGGGGCAGGCGGGGTGCGAGGGGCATGGGTTAGGGGGCACGGGAGGGACGCAGGCGATGGGGGCTGATCAAAGCCCGCCCGCGGGGGCGTTGCAGCAACAGCATCACACACTATGATATTGCGTTGCCACACGGCTGCATAAGGGCTCGCCCCGTCGCTCTAGTTCGCTCCCTGACCTCTCCCTCTCTCCCTCTTCCTCCCCGGGCCCGACCAGGTGACTTCAACCCCCTACACATCGACCCCCAGGTGTGTGGAGGGCGTGAGAGAAAGGAAAGCAGGCGGGCCAGCAGCACGCGCTCAGTTCACCATATTTCATGGCATCGCCCACACCTCCAACCCAGGCTGTTCATCCAATCCCCGCACCCCGCTGGCCTCTCACCCCCGCACTCCACTCCACCCGCACCCCGGCTGCCTGGCTCTCTCTGTCTGTCAGGTGTCTGCGCGCGTGGGCTTCCAGCAGCCCATCCTGCACGGCCTGTGCAGCATGGGCATCTCGGTGCGCCTGGTGCTGCGGCGCTTCGGCGGAGACGACCCCGCGCGCCTCAAGAGCGTCAAGGTGAGACAGCGAGGCAGGAGTGGTGGAGGAAGAGTGGGGGCGGGCGGGGCGGGAGGCAGGCGGCACGTGGCCGTACGGCGCGGTGGCGGGAGCGTCAGACGGGAGCAGACAGAAGGGCCCGTCCTCCTCGTGTCTTGTTGTGGGTTGCGTGCTGTCGCCATGTGGCCTGCCAGGTCCTCTTGCCTGCCAGGGAAGCCTGCGTTGCACTGATCACAACGTGTGTGCCGCTAACCTGTGCCGCAGGTGCGTTTCGCCAAGCCGGTGCTGCCGGGCGAGACCCTGCGCGTGGAGATGTGGGCGGAGCCCTCCGCGCCGCCCCCCGACACAGACACCTCCGCCGACAGCGCCAGCGCAAGCATGTTGTCGCGGCGGGAGGCGGCGCCGCTCAAAGTGGTGTTTCGCACCTGGGCCGTGGAGCGCAAGGCCCTGGCCATTGCCAACGCAGCCGTGGAGCTGCATCCGGAGGGCCCAGGGGCGGTGGGGGCGGGGGTGGCGCCGCGGCCCCGGTTGTAGGCAGGATGGGGCTGGGTGGGAGCGGCCTCGCTCGCGGGAGTGCTTGGCTTGGTTGGCTTGGCCCAGGCTGCATAGGCTGGACTGGTCACTGTCATGGGCGCGGGGGAGTTTAGCGGGATGGTGCCCGCTAATGGATGCAAGCTGCACGCTTGGGTTGCAGCAGCGTTTGGACTGTGTCAGCGGTGCGGCAGTCGAGCAGTTGCGCTCGGGTGTGGGTGGCGGCGCGGGCCGCGCAGGCTTGGCTGGGGCTGTTTGTGCGCAGACACGAGCGCCGGCGGTGGCTATGGCTGCTGCGGAGCGCAGCGAAGCGCGGGATTGGAGGAGGTCTGGACGGTTGAGTTACGAGCGAATGGATAACGTTACAGAGCGCATGTATTGCAGTGGGAGTCGCAGTGCGGAGCCAACCAGCGGGGATGTGCCTCCGCTTGATTTCCTTCAAGGCCAAGCGGCAACTGGGGCAAACCACACACACACACACACCAGACAAGGTCGACGCCTCGCAACCAGCCAGCCAATGAGCCAACCCTGATGACCGCTTGCAAAACGCGTATGCATGAATGTTATAACGCAATGAAGGGCAACCTCATCAAGCAAGAAGCAAGGCGTAGGAAGGCACTATATCCGTGTCATAGGCAATCCGATGCGTGGCGGCAGAGGAAACACAACCAGCTCTCTGCGCCTGTCTGTGCTTCAGTGGTCACGAGTCAGAAAAACATAAAGATAGAGTAGTCGCTTGCGTGTATCGGTCACCTTGTGCCCACTGTCCATGCAACTATCGAGACGCTAGGCAGCAGGGGAGCAGCAGTCACACCCAGCCCGCCTTGATGCAACCTCTACAGCGGCGTGTCTCACCGTACCAAATGCGCGCCGTCTCTATGACCTAGGATGACGCTAAGCTCACGGGGTGGTACTCCGCCTAGTAAGACACATCACGCAACAGCAGGGGCTGCTGTCACTGCTAAAGAGCACTCCCGCTTGCACTAGGTATGAAGCCACCACTCTTTCTTGAGGTCCGCACATATAATGTAGAGGTAAGCACCGTTCTTGCTTAGGGCCTGGAAAGTCCTTACATCACCGCTGGCCGACTGGCGGTTCATGGTCTGATTGATGAGTTGATGGAGCGGAGCGGATGGTCGAGCACACGCCCCGGTGTGGCGGATGCTGTGTTGCTTTAGTGCGAGCCGTCGCCGCTGCTGCCGTCGCAGGAGCCGCTGCGCCAAACCGGCTGGCGCTTGGCGTTGACCAGGCGGAGCGTGTTGCTGCAGGGACAGAGGGGGTGGAACGGTCAGCCTGTTGTGCTGTGCACGGGCATGGGCACGGGCGCCGACACGCGCCCTTTCCTTCTGGATTCACGACACCGGCGCCCTACCCGCCTGCATCACCTGCACTTGACAACACTCTGCCAGCTATGTTCAATGTGCCATCAGCCCTGGCGCTTGCCCCCAGTTCCCCCGCCTGCCCCAGCTCACTCCTCCAGTCCCTGGCCCTCGTACGCCAACAGGTAGAACGGCCCCGCCGCCGCGCCGCCGAACTTTGGCTTGAGGCAGCCGGTGCCCAGCTCGCGACTGAAGTAGGCGGGCCCATCCACAGTGGTGCCTGTAGGCGCGGGTGTCACCAGGGGTGGGCGGCATCAGGCGCCGGCGGGCCTCTTGCCGCCAAGACGCGCCCACCACAAGCCCTCGCCTCAAGCCCTACTTCACCGGCAATCCGCCATCCACCCGCGTCAGTGGACCCGCCCCCTCATTCTCCACCAGCCACCCTACCCGCCCATCCATCCGCCCACCGTTTGCCAGCTTGATGCCCCAGCTGCCCTTGCCGTTCGGCGCCACCGCCGCCACCGCCACGCCCTCATCCTCCGCCTCTAGCGGCCAGATGGTGGACAGCAGCGCATCGGCGCCGTGCTGCGCCGTGAGGCGGCCGCCCGCCACCGCGATCTGGGTCAGGCCGGACTCGGACACGAGCGTGCTGCAGTCGGCGGCGCCGGCGTCCGCGGGGGCGTAGGCCGCGTCCTCGAAGAGCGCGCACAGCGGCTTGGCGGTGTTGATGGGGCAGGTGGGGGCGCATGTGTCTGCCGACATGACGTACCGGTCTGCGATGTGTGTGTGTGTGGGGGGGGGGCAGAGTGAAGGTGATACGGGAGGGGGGCCTTCGGGGAGGCCGCAGGCGCACGACGATTTACGTGCACAGCGCCAACCATGGTGCGCAACACCTCATGTTGTTGCAAATTTACTATGGCGCAGCAGCTGCAAGGTTGGTGATCCGAAGGACCATACTTCGGGGTAGCTTGGCGAAGGGGTTCATGGGCCTGCAGCGCAACGGGTAAAGCAAAAAGGGGGTTTTGGGCTGTCGGAAGGCTGCACGCGCGAACCTGTAGCCGACATAGCAGCCCGTGCCCCTGTGCTACGCTTTAAGCAGAACCATGTACCAGGGATTATCACATACGCACTTCTGCTTTGGCGAAGGAGACGGCTTGGGCTTTGGGCTTTTCTTTTTCTGTTGGCCCGGAGCATGTGCCTTCCCTGCGCATTTCAAAATAAGAGACAACAGGATCTCAGTGGATAGAAAGTCGCTATCTCGGTGTCACCCGCAACTGTGTGGAGAGCCGTCCACATGCGGCGCCGCGAAGCGGAGAGTCCTGCGTGCAAAGCATTCCGCCCGTTATACCTGCATCAGCGACATTGAGTAACGCCGCTCCGAGCAATAGCGCGAGGGCTAAGGAAGCGAGTAGCAAACCACGCATGTTTCGACCGTTACGGGAACTGTGGTACCGACAAGGCTTTCCGTGTAGGAAGGTAGCGATGAAAGCACAGACTGAATTGATTACGTTTAAGGGGAGCATTGCGGTCTGTGAGTGACATGCGCGGCACATCTCAAGTGCGATGAGGGTTGGTGCGCAGCGCGTGATGCCCCACAGTTTGCTGCCAATCCCTACCCATTATAACGTCGCTTTTTGCCATCACAAATTGGAGTCACACAAAAACTACAGGTGATGCGAAGCACTTGATCAATGAACATGTACGCGATGAATTCAGTAGTTCCGAGCGTCTTTTGCAAAGATGCGGAGCCGCCCAGGGGTGCCCTTGGAGCCGCCCGATGGCCGAGGGGCGCCACGCCTGGTGAAAGGCCGCCACCCAAATGATACCGTAACTGTCATAGGCCAGGTCACCCATCGCCGTGATACGTCCATGTTTTACCAGGCAAAACCGCCAGTACGTTCGGTGCACAGCAATTCATGACACATCCCCCCATCAATGACAGTGCAGCCCACCGGTTCCTGCATGACCCAACCTGCTGCCGCGGCTACAAGCTCCCCACTCTCTTCAACACCGAGTCACACACTCACACAGGTCACACTACCGGCTGTTGCCCCTCAGCCCACCCCCGCTGCCGCCACCGCCGTGCTGCCCCTGCCCCATGGGCACGAAGCTCCGGAAGCCTGCCCCCAACGTTGTGACCTTGCTCGGTGTGCTGGGCCGCACCTGCCCCGACAGCATGTTGTGGGTGCCGGCGTACCCCGCGCCGCCGCCCCCGCCTGGAGACAACACCACCGGCGCCCCCGGCGCCCCCGGCGACGTGGCGGAGCTGTGCCCCGCGCCGCCAAACGGTCCGTGTGGCGGCGGCGCGCCAAAGGCCACGGTGCTTCGCAGCACCGAGTTGCCGCTACGGCTGGTGGCACTGCCACTGGGCGGCCCGGCGGATGACGCGCGCGGGCCGTGCCCCATGCCGCCGTTCGCCAGTGACGGGGACTGCGGCGCCGCCGGCCCGCCGCCGCCATCCATGCCTGCGTCCCCCTGCCCATCAAGCGACTGCTGCGCCGACTGCTGCTGCTGCTGCTGCTGCTGCTGCTGCTGCTGCTGCTGGCGTTGATTGTTGTACGCCTGCAGCGCCGCGCCCGACACCGCCGCCGCCACCAGGCTAGTGCTGCCAGAAGTGTCGGGGCGGCGCGGCCCAGGCAACGAGCCGTGCGGCGTGGGCGGCGTGAAGGACGGGCGCGCGCTGCCCGGCGGCATGGACACCGAGTAGGAGCCTGGGCGGCCGCCGCCGGACACGCCCGCCGACGTGCCCGGCCGGCGGCTGCTCATCATGAGCACGCTGGTGCCGGGCCGCTCCTGCAGCAGCCCCGAGTCGCCACCGCCGGCTGCGGCGGAGCTGTTGAGGCTGCGGCGTAGGCTGTTGGAGGCGATGTGGTCCATGGAGGAGGGCAGCTCGAAGGGCGAGCACTCGCCCAGCCACCAGCCGCCCTGCGGCATGTCGCCCGTCACCACCATGGGGGCAGCGACCTGGCCCCCCGCGGAGGAGGAGGACAGCGGCTGAGACACGGACGCGTGCTCGGGTATGGACGGCGAGCGGCCGTTGGGCCCGAGCGGCGACGACCCCGGCGCGCCGTTGCTGCTACTGCTGCCGCCGCCGCCGCGCGGCCCCGGGCTGCCGCCCTGCGCCCCGGCCGCGCCGTCGCTGGCGCGCGGGCTGACTGACGGCGGCTGCGGAGACTGCTGCTGTTGCATCCCGTTGGGTCCTGTCGTCTGCTGCCGGCTTGGGTCGCCGAGGCGAGACGGCAGGCGCGACATCGCTCGCCCCGCCGGCCCCTGCGGCAGCCCGCCCACGTCCGCCGTCGACACGGCGCCGCTGAGCGGCCCGCCGCCGCCGCCGCCGCCCGGTGTGGTGGCGATGGCGCTGGGGCCTGCGCCCGCGAGGCCGGTGCCCGCCACGCCGCCCGCCACCGCCACGGTCATGCGCAGGTCCGCCAGCTCGATGGCGCGCTTCTCCGCCAGCTCGCGAGCCAGCTTGAGGTCGCGCTTGGTGTCGTTCAGCTCCTGCGGGGCAGCAAGAGAAGAGCTCGTCATCCATACATCTGAGAACAGGATGCATACGGCCCCCGCAAACATCGAAGTGGACGTCGCCATGGAGACAGCAGCATTGCGTCTGCTTAGCACCCCCCGCCCAAAACTGCGCAGCACCCCACCCCTAATACCAGCCAACCCCTTTCGCGCCTCCTCACCGCGTGTCTCCCTGCCCGTGCCCCCCCAGTCCTCACTCCCCCCTCCTCCCGCCCCGCCCTCTGCCCGCACCTGCACCACCATGAGGTTGTCTGCCATGAGCTTGGACACCACCGCCCGCCGCGCCTTGTCGGCCTTGTCCTTGGTCTCCGTCACCAGGCTCAGCATCTTCTCCGTGTGCATCAGCTGCGCGTGCAGCTCGTTGATCTTCTCGTTGAACTCGGCGGCGGTGGTGGCGGAGCTGCCCATGAGCTGGGGTGGGGAGATGGGGAGATGGGGGTAGAGATGGGGTTGGGGGGGGGGGCAGGTGAGGTTGGGGTGGGGTTGGCAGGCGGGGGCGGCAGGAAAAGGATGGGTGATGGTATGGCAGTGATGTTGCGCAGAGGTGTGCTGGATGAGCTGGTGGGCGCGCTGAGGGGGCCTGGAACCTGCTCGCAGCACTTCTGATCGGGCACCACAAGGTGGGCCGGGATTGCGGCTGAGTCTTCCACACCCCTGCGCGCAGCTCACCCCTGATGCGGACGTGTTGCGGCCGGCGCTGCCGGAGGCCATGCCGGCGCCCGCGCTGCCGGGCGGGTGCGCCGCCGCGCCGTGGTCCGCCTCCAGGTAGCGAGCCCAGGAGGCCTTGTCGCGGCCCTGTGGCGCGTGGCGGCAGCGGAAGGGGAGGAGAGGTGAGGTGACATATACGGAATGGCCGCAAGGCAGCAAAGCGCCCAAGGTCGAGCTCAGTCCAGTCTCCAAGCTTTTGGAACGCAATCCCCTTCCCGGCCGCCCTCCCACACCCTCCCGCCTACCCGCCTAGTCACCCGCGGTCCCGCCCGCCCCTCCCGCCCGCCCGCCCCACCCGCCCTCGCCCTGGCCCTCCCTCACCCACGCCCCCTGGCACCTTGTGGTAGTCCTCTATCATGCGGCCGAACAGCGTGGGCCACTGGTGGTGCGGCACGTCCTGCACCGTGCGGAACAGCTGCGTGGTGAAGTTCTTGAAGTAGGCCTCGCGCTCCAGCATCTCGCCCTTGACCTGTGCGTGCGTGTTGTACGGCGGGAAGGTGTGTGTGTGTGGAGGTTATGAGTGATGGGATTGCGATGTTTGAGGATGCGATGCTTGGGGCTGGCCAGTCAGACGAGCATTACGCGTCCAAAGCAAGGCATGTTTCAACCTGTCAGCGCCCTCGCACAAAAGCTGATCGCACCCCACCCACCCACCCACCCACCCACCCACCCACTGCACCCACCCACCCACCTGCTTCAGCTCGTCATTGGCGGCGTCCAGGCGGCTCTGCAGGTTGCTGTTGTCCGACACCACCTTGGCCTGCCGCTCCAGCTGCCGCTGCGCCACGCCCTCCATGCTCGCCACCTGCGCCTGTGCCTCGTCGCGCGCCCCCCGCACCGGCTCCAGCTCGTTGTTGAGCTCCTTGATGCGGGTGGTGGCCAGGCTGGTGAAGAGCTGCGC
Organism: Chlamydomonas reinhardtii; assembly: GCF_000002595.2. Classification (NCBI taxonomy): domain Eukaryota; kingdom Viridiplantae; phylum Chlorophyta; class Chlorophyceae; order Chlamydomonadales; family Chlamydomonadaceae; genus Chlamydomonas; species Chlamydomonas reinhardtii. The sequence continues at coordinate 8,524,378 of NC_057009.1, read as the reverse complement.
CTGCTGCATCTGGAAGGCCATGTCCTTCATCTCCGCGTCCTGCTGCCGCTGCCGCGCGTCGCGGTCCGCCCAGGCCGCCTGCATGGCCTCCAGCTCCTCCGTCAGGGCCATCACCTAGTGTGGGTGGGTGTGTGGGGGGGAGGGGGAGGGTGTGTATGTAAATATCAGCCCATACTTTAATCTTTCACTAATCAAGCCACGGGGGCAGGGGGTTGATTGGTTGGGTGCGAAGATGGTCGGTAGGAATGGTGCGGGAAGAGTGCGGCAAAGCGCAAGGTGTGGGGCATCTGAATAGCCGAGTCCGCACGTGCAGTCTTGTGTAGCCACTGTTAAACAGACGGTTGCAGCGGATCATCTCTGCCCTTTGCCACACTCCCCCGCCCCTGCCCCCCCCCCGTTCCCTTCCCCGCCACACGCACCTGCTCCGCCAGGCGCGTGTTCTCCTTCCTCAGCGCCTCCGCCTCGGCGCGCAGGCGCTCGTTCTCCTGCGCCGTCTTGGCGGACAGGCCGCTCTGCAGCGTGTGCTTGGCCAGCAGCTTGAGGTAGGCCTCGTCCTTCTCCTCAATCTGGAGGGAGGGAGGGAGGGATAGGAGCGGGGGCGGGGTGGATGGGAGAGAGGGCGCCGAGATACGGGGCTTGAAGGCGAGGTACACCCAGACTCGGCGCGAGAATGCGCGTCTGCCTTGGGCACCGCTGACGCCCGTGGTTACAGGTGCCATCCACCTAGCACCCGCCCCACACGCCCGGCAGCATTGCCCCTAGCCCGCCCAGTCCCCCGCCCTCGCCCCCCCCCTTCCCCTGCTGCCCACCTGCTTTTGCGCCGCGTCCGCCGCGCGCTGCAGCTCCTCCTCGTTCAGCTCGCCATCCACACGCAGCTCCGTCTCCATCTGGGCGCGGCCGGCGGCGATGTCTGGGGTTGGGGGGGGGGGGGTACATTCATGATTAGTTAAGAAGTAAAGGCGTAGCCAGGAGTACAGTATGTGAGGTGAGGTGGGGATGCCGGCACAGACGCACGGCATGACCTAGCGCTAGCGCGCCGACAACTGCAGGCTACAGGCATTGAAACGTACACGCACCCACCGCCTGCCAGGCCCCAGCCAACCCCAACCATGGCCCTCACACACCACCCATCACGCCCACGCAGCGCACCCATCACACCCCAGCGCCATGATACTACGCTAAAATAAACATGCAGCCACACCCACTCTTCTGCGCCTCGGCCTTGGTGGCCTCGATGGTGGTCTGCAGCACCGCCTGCGTCTCGCCCGCCTCCCGCAGCGCCGCGCCGTGCTCCTCGTCCAGCTGCCACAGCTTGCGCCCGAACTTGGCGCGCAGCCGCTGCATCTCGCGCTCCGCCGCGTCCGTGCGCGCGATCTCCGCCGCCAGCTTCTTCTCGAACATGTCCTGCTGCTCCCGCAGCGCGCGCTCGAAGTCGCGGGTCATGTTCTCCTGCGGAGGGTGGACAGACAGGCGGGAACTGGTAAGGGCGGCGAATGATAGTTGAATGTTTGGTGAGTTGGTAACCAGAGGGGCTGGGGGCAAGGATACCGTATGAGCATCCCCTCCAAGCAAGTTGATACACCCCTCGCCGCCGCTCGCTCGCTCCCTCTCCCTCCCTCCCTCCCTTCCTCTCTCTCCCTCCCCCTTCCCCTCCCCCTCCCCCCATTCCTCCCCCTCACCCGGGTCCGCTCCGAGGTGTTTGCGTCGTCTGCCGCCGTGGCCCGCGTGTAGGCCAGGTCGGCCCGCAGCACGTCCACCTCCTGCCGCAGCCGCCCCACCTCGCCCTCCAGCTCGCGCCGCACCACCTGCTCGCGCTCGTACATCTTGTACTCGGCCTCCGTCGCGAACTTGGCCAGCCGGTCCTTGAGCTCGCGCACGTTCTCCTGCGGGCAGGGGAGGAGAGGGTGGGGGGGGGGATACATTCATGATTGAAAGGAGCGAAGTTGTCGCCAGGGGGGCAGGGAGATGGGAGGAGGGAGGTCAGGGAGAGGGCATGGGCTGCAGGAACAGGGTAAGAGCGCTGGGAACAGGGAAGGCAGGGCGAGGGGTCGGGCCGAGTGCGTGCAGTTCCCACGTGCAGCACCCCTGGGCACCGCGCAAGCGGGAAGCCCACAAGACGCAGCCCCGTATCCTGGGATGCACCGATGTAGGCACTCTAAAACCCTGACTCGTTTTGCAGAAGCGCGCTTCCCAACACCCTCACACACGCCCACCCGTACGCACCTTGAGTAGCTGCACATCCACCGCCCGCACGCTCACGATCAGCTGCGCACTGGCCGCGCCGCTCTCCGCCGCCGCCGCACTGCTGTGCGCCGCCGCCGCCGCCCGCGCCGCCGACGTGGCGGCGTAACTGCTGAACTCCGACGCCGCCAGCACCGTACGAATCAGCTTGTGTGCCAGCGTCGTGCGATCAGCATGCATCAGCACGCCGCCAGCCGCCACCAGCGCCGCCATCCCGCCCGCCGTGCTGACGCGGCCCGGCAGCGCCCCCGCCCCTGCCAGCGACATGGCGCGTGTGGGCGAGCCAGGCGCCTCGTGCGCGCCCGGGCTGGGCGGCATGGCCGCGTGTGAGGCGGTGGAGGCGGCGGCGGCGGTGAGGCCGGGCGGCAGCAGGATGTTGAGCATCCAGGTGCCGCTGGCGTCCGCGGTGATGACCAGCCGCCCGTCGCGGTGCGCCACAACCTGCACGGGTGAGTGGTGGTGGCGGTGGTGGTGCGGTGGTTGCACTTGTTCATTATTGTGGTTGTCGAGGAGTAGGAGAGGTGGACACGGCTGGGACAGCACGCTTGTGCCTGCACCTCCGTGCACCCAGTGGCCGCACCAAACCCCCTGCCTGTGCTCCGCTAGCCTGGCTTGGTTTGGTTTAGTTTGGGCTGGTATTGACACCCCCGCCCCCAAACGCAGCCCAACCTTGCCAGTCCCCACCTGACTAGTCCCCGCCCAGCCACCCAGCTCCCTGACTCCCTCCCTCCCCCACCTGCGTGACGTCGCTGGCGTGCAGGAAGTACTCCTCCACGTCGTCATTGCTGCGCGGCCGCAGCGGGCACACACGCACCCGCCCCAGCACGCCCGCGCCCACCACCGCGTCATAGCCGCCGTACGCCGCCACCGCGCCGTGCCCGGCCGGCATCAGCGTGGGCGCGCAGTGCACCACAGCCAGGCCGCCGCGGCCGGGCTGGATGATGGTCTGGAAGTTGGAGCGCAGCTTGAGCTCGCAGCCCACCATGGCGGCGGCGGCGGCGGAGGCGGCGGCGGAGTCGGGCGGGCCGCCGCCCACCATGGCCGTCATGCGGCTCACGGCCTGTGAGGTTGGGGTTGGGAGACCGCAACGCGTTCGGTGGGGTCTGTGCTTGTTTCCTGAAGTCAAAGACGGCAAGGCCAGCCAACCGTGCTACAAAGACAAGCGCGGCAAATGGCCGTCACCCCCTTCATGTTGCAGTGTGTCATGTGCAGAGCAACAGCATGGCAGCCCCGCCTCCCCCCTCTTGCCGCTACCCGCCTCCCCCCTCTTGCCGCTACCCGCCTCCCCCCTCTTGCCGCTACCCGCCTCCCCCCTCTTGCCACTACCCGCCTCCCCCTCTTGCCGCTACCGCTACCGCCCGCCCGCCCGCACACGCACGCACCTGCATCTTGCTGCGGTTCTGGCTGATGATTGATCCGGCGTGGTGGGTGTCCAGGTTGGGCCCTATGGGTACCGTGGAAGCTCGCCCAGGCACCTTGAACACGGGCGTGTCGGGTGTGCTGCCGTTGGCGCCGCCGCTTTCCGTGGCGGCCGCGCTCTCCGCGGCGGCGCCCGCTGTGGAGGCGGCTCGCCCGCTCCTGCTGCCCAGGGCTTTGTTGAAGGCGCTCGCCAGCTTGCCGCCGGCGCCGCCCCCTGCGCCGTCGCCGTCGGCCGAGTTGTTGGCGGCGTTATTGCGCAGTGTCTCCATGATGCGGAGTCCCTGGCGGGAGGTGGGGGCAGATGGCGGGAGGTGGGGGCTCACTCGAAAAGTGATTGTGGAGGCGCCTGCCGGCTGGTGTGTGTGCGTGTGTGTGTGTGCGTGTGTGTGACCGTGTGTGTGTGTGTGCGTGTTTGTGTGTGCGTGTGTGTGACCGTGTGTGTGTGTGTGCGTGTGTGTGTGTGTGTGTGTGTGTGTGTGTGTGTGTGTGTGTGTGTGTGTGTGTGTGTGTGTGTGTGTGTGTGTGTGTGCATGCTGCCCCGCATCTATCTAGTTGCGGCCCAACGAGCTCAAGTACCTACCGCAATCCCCCATGTTTGTCCGCTACACCCCTCCTCCCTCTCCCTCTCTCTCTCTCCCTCCCCCTCTTCCCCTCCCTCATCCCTCATCCCTCTCCCTCCCTACCTGCGTGGTGTCCCCCACCACCAGCGTCTTGAAGTCGGGCGTGCAGGCGATGGCGTCGTTGAGGTACAGCTTGCTGGTGTTCTCCTGCACGCGCACGAAGCCGTCCACCGCCCACGTGAACACCGCGCCCTCGCCCGTGCTGCCCAGGTAGGCGCCGTCGTCCGACCACACCAGGTCCATCACCGCCTCGTAGTGCCCCGTCAGCACCGCCACCTGCCGCTTGGTCAGGGTGCTGAGGAGAAGGGAGGGAGCGGGGGGGAGAGAGGTTCATTCAGAATTACAAAAGAAGAGGCGAAGTTGAAGCCAGGCGCATTGGTACAGGGGAAGGACGGAGGGAGAGGGGAAGAAGGGAGAGAGAGGGGGAGGAGGGGGAGGGGAAGACGTAGAGCAGAAGGGGTGGGGGAGGAGGGAGAGAGAGGGGCTGGGTGAAAATGGGCGGGGCTGGTTGCGTGGAGGTGTGATATGGCAGGGGCCGGAATGGCACGCGGGCGTTGGGTTGATGCTGTGCTAGGGGTGCGGCAAGAAGGCGGGGGCCGGGATGACTGCTAGGCAGCTTTCCTGCATGGCGAGATGTACATGCCGCTTGGGAGCCCCCCACAGCAGTATATGGAATGCCGCTGCGGGGCGCCTGCCATTGGACACGCACACACGCACAGGGCCGCGCACACACCTGAAGACGTAGATGTGTCGGCCTCCCGGCCCGCCCGCAGCCGCAATGAACGCCCCCGTGGGCGAGTACTTGACCAGCGAGCAGTGGTCCAGCGGCACACCCGCCGGCTCGCCAGGCAGCACCCCCGCCCCCGCCCCCGCGCCCCGCCGCCCGCCGCGCTCGCCCGCCGCGCCCGCCGCTGCTGCCGCCAGGGCCGCGGCGGTGGGCTGCGGTGCGGTGGTGGTGGTGGCTCCCGCGGCGCCCGGGTTGGCGGGTCCGAACTCGTGCCTCAGCTCGTCGCCGTCCACCAGCAGCCCCTCCACAATGCTGTAGCAGCGCACGCAGTCCACGAACGCCACCACCAGCTCCCTGCACACGTGCACGTGTGTGCAGGTGTGTGTACATGTGTGTGCACCGTAGGAAGGTATGGAAGAGGCGTGCTGGCCTGGCAGTGTGCTACACCACTTGACAACACGAGAAAGACATGCAATTGCACGGGGCAGCATCATGACGCCGTGCACAGCGCACAATGCCCGGCAGCACACATCACACACACACATCACACACACACACACACACACACACACACACACAGCCCCTTCCCACACATCCCACACGCCGCCGCGCCGCGCACCTTCCGTAGGGGTCTATGGACAGCGCCAGCGGCGAGTGGTGGCACATGTGCGTGAGCACCAGCCGCAGCGGCGAGGTCTGCCACACGCGCACGGTGAGGTCCTTGGAGGCGGTGGCCAGGAAGTCGCGCTTGTAGGCCAGGCTGGCCGACACGATGGACTGGAGGGGGGAGAGAGGTGGGAAAGGGGAGGCGGGGGAGGAGGGGTGCGGGTGAGCTAGCTAAGATCGGCGGTCAGTGACGCACACAGCAGTTACAGCTTTGCAAGACCCTGCCCATTCTCCCCACTGGCGCCTGCGCTCCTACCCGTTCAGGCACGGGCACACACACAAACCCACACACCCCGGTGCATTTCGGGAATGGGGACTACTGTCGCGTGTCATTCCGTTGTCAAGCATCGGCCACGCTCTCCTCCTCGCTCTATTGCATTTGGTTTGGTTTAGTTTGGGCTGGTATCTACAACCCCCCCGCCGCCGCCTCACCTGCTCGTGCGCGCCCGGCAGCAGCATCTCCCACAGGTCGGAGCTGGCCTCGGGCGTCAGCGCCAGAGTCTGTGGGGGCAGAGCAACAGGCGGTAGCGGCACACGGAGTGTGATAAATGAGTTGGGAGGTCCTCCGGGCTGGGGACACACAGCACGACGGCGTCAAGGCCGCGACATCAGAACAACGGACAAGCAGCCGCACCCTCCTGGCCCTCCTCCTCGTCCTCGTCCTCCTCCTCCTCCTCCTCCTCTCCCTCCCCTGCCGCCCCGCCCCTCACCCACCCGCGCATACGCCAGGTTGAACTGGTAGGTGGGGCCGCCGCCGGCAGTGGTGCACAGCAGCGTGTCGCCGGCTGCGTCGGCGCACATGGCCCGGATGTGCGCGTCCAGCGACACCGACTGGGCGGACTCGGGCACACGCGTCTCCGAGTAGATGGCTGCAGACAGGGATACCAGAGAGGTGGGTTTGGAGGTGGGCAGGGTACAAAGACCAGTCGTATGGGAGTATAAACGGATGCCCACTCCAGCCATCAGTGGCCCATCCCCTCCAATCCCTTCCTTTCCCTTCCCTCCCTTGCCTCCCCTCCAATCCCTTCCTTTCCCTTCCCTCCCTTGCCTCCCCTTCCCTTCTCTTGCCTCCCCTTCCCTCCCTTCCCTTCCCCTCTCCTCTACACCCTCTCCGCCCCTCACCGTAGTGGTCGTGGTCGTCCTTGGCCCTCCTCCTGAACAGCTGCAGGAAGCCGCGCTCCGTGCCAACCGCCACGCAGCCGTCCGGCAGCCCCAGCACCGTCAGTATGGGCCGGTCGCTGGTCAGAGCCACGTGCGCACTGGCGCGGTCCACCACTAGCACCTGCGGCAGGCGGGGGGCGGCAGGGCGGCAGGGGTAGGGGGGGCGTGTGCCAGGGGCCGACACGGGGAGACGGCGAGGCGGTTCATCAGTATGTGTGTGGTGCATCGCCGGTTGTTTGGGGTTAACACGCACACGCACGCGCGTCCTACCTGCCTCCCCGGATGGTCGTCCCCCTCCTGCCAAGGCCCCAAGCCGTGCTCCCACCCACCCACCCACCCACCCACCCACCCACTAGTACACCGCACCTGGCGTGTGGAGGTGGCCAGCAGGAAGCGGCCGTCGGGCAGTGTGGACAGGTCCACGAAAGAGGCGCCGGGCTGGAGTGTGTGTGTGTGTGGGCGAGGCGGGAATCAGGACACAGGGACAGGGTGGGTGGGCAGGACATGTTCAGGCGTGACACGAGCCGCCAGAAGCCTAGCCCCATCACACACCGCTACCGGTCGGTCACGTCACCGCCCCGGCAGGTCACGCCAACCCCACTCCTTCGCGCACCGCAACAATACTGCATTTGGAGCAACCTTCCCATCCTGCCCCGCTCTTTCCCATCTTACATTCCCCCCTCCGCCTCCTCCCTTGCCCCCCCCCTCCTCCCCCTCACCGGCAGGTCCACGCCCTCCACCGCATGCCGCCTGAAGCCGTTGGGCGACTGGCGCCACAGCCCCACGTCCCGCGCACACAGCACCAGCACGTTGCTGTCAAACCGCGGGTCCAGAGCCGCACGCAGCACAGGGCCCGGCCGGCCGCCGCTGCCACCCGAGCCCCCTCCGCCTCCCCCTCCGCCTCCTCCTCCTCCGCCGCCCCCCGCCGCTTCCTCGCCGCCTGTTTCAATGGTGCCGCTGCACTTGGGTTGCGGGCTGGCGCCCCACTCCCACAGGTGGAAGGTGCTGGTGCCGTGCGCCTCGTCCGCCCCCACAGCCAGCAGCATGGAGCCGTTGCCTGTGTGGGCAAACGTTGTGGTGGCGGTATGGCGGTGACATTATGGTAGCGGTGTGCTGGTGGTGGTGGCGGTGGTGCTGCTGCCGCCGCAGATGGTTTAGGCAGCAGGACAAGGCCAGCGAAAGACTGTCCATACCTTGCAGCTGCGAATGCTCCTCCCGCCGCGTGGCCCCCACGTGACCAAGTCTCCCCCGCAGCTCCCGCCAACGCCCTGCCAACCCCCGCCAACCCCACCGCCGCCCTCACTTGAGAAGGACACGGAGGTGTATGAGGAGGTGACGTGCGGGCCGGTGACTGTGGCCAGCCGCTCCAGCGTGGAGCCGTCAAACAGCGTGATCTGCATGTAGGGCCAGACGTGTGTGTACTTGTGGGCACAGACTGGTTGCGAACCGCCGGCAGCGCCCGCAAACAACCGACGATCTTATACAGAGTTCCCTTACGCACACCAGGGGGACCCGGCACCGCCTCCCTACCCAGCCAGGCTCGTGCCACCCTCCTCCCTACCATCCGAACGCCGTCGTCCTCTCCCATCTCCCCACCACCTTCTCCAAGACTGTTGGGACCTACTGCGTTGGGCCAAATGACCGCACCTGCCCACCCCACCCCACCCCACACGGCCACGCTCTCCTCCTCGCTCTATTGCATTGGGTTTGGTTTAGTTTGGGCTGGTATTTACAACCCCACCCCACCCCACCCCCTCCCCGCCACCCCCACCTGCGGCATGTACCCGTCCGCCATGTTCTCCGCCGCCGCCAGGTACTTCTTGTTGGGGCTGACCGCCAGCGCCGTGATGCCGCGCACCGAGCGCAGCGGCTCGCTCATGCGCACCAGCGGCAGCTGCGTGGGGCTGCGTGGCGGAGGAGCAGAAGGAGCAGGAGGAGGTGGAGCAGGAGGAAGGGGAGTAAGGGGCAGGTGACGGGCCGTCCTCTCCGTGTGCTGGCACCGCACGTGCCACGTGGCTGTGGTCCGGTCCACCGGGGTGCTGCCCGGCCCCCCGCGCCTCCCTGATCACATTTGGCCCAGCCCAGCCTGCCCTCGCCGCCTCACGAGGCCGGTCTTGCACCCGGCCCATCTCCCTACCCCGTGGCTCCCACCACCCGCCAGGCCCCCACCCACTGCGCCCCCCGCCACCCCCCACGGCGCCCCCCCCCACGGCCCCCACCCTCCCACGCACACACACCTGTACATGGCCAGGCACCTGCCCACGGGGTAGGCCACGGCGTCCTTGGCCATGAGGCACACGCCGCCGGGCACACACGTCATGCCCACCGCCAGGCTGCAGAGGGAGAGGGGAGGAGAGGGAGAGGGCGACAGTGGCAGAGAGGGGGTAGAGGGCGGCTCAGGGTTGTGATATTGCCGCGAGGAAGGCATCGTGGTTTGTGAGGCGCGGAGTGTTGGGGCAATGTGTTGTGTGTGACGGTGTGAGGTGCAGCCGCCGCCGGACGTCAGGTGGTCGGGTCGCCGCAGCCCTCTGGCCACGCACAGGGGTCGATTGGCCCCCTCCGGCGATATTACCGGCGGCTGCCCCCCCAACCCTGTACAGACAGCTTGTAGTCGTTACGCCATGCATCCTACCCACAGCGATTACACACACGGCACACACGAAGGGTGAGCGCGCCCGCAATTCTGGGCGTGTGCACGGCGGCACGGTGTCACCCACTAACCCACCCACTCCGTGCCCGGGTGCACGCTGCCTGGGCTGCCTGCTTCTGTGCCCAACCCTCCCGCCAGTACTAGGCCCGATTGCGTCCCGAAATGACCGCAATTATCACTCAGAATTCGCTCTCCAGCGCCGACAAGACGCATGTCCGCCTCCATGCCCGACTCGCCAGGCCCCGCGCCTTCGGAGTAGCCGTCCCCAATCTCTAGCTAGGAGTAAGTATTGCAGCTCGCAAACATCCTGAAAACTCACACAGGAACGAGGGTGGGCGTCTCGCCCTCCCGGCCCGCAGCTCTCCCGTCCGCCATATCGCCCGGCAGCTGCACACGAAGGCTTTTCTTTTCTGCCATCGTGTGAACTGTGGCTGTCGGCTGTTAGCTCCGGAGCTGGGTCAACATATCATGGACACTTCGAGCCGCGGCTCCAGCCCATCGGGGTTGGTACATGTATTTGTGCTATAGAAATATCATCGCATCAAGGTAAGGAAGTATCACCGACTGGTTGAATACAAAGAAACAGTCACCGACTGGTTGAAAACAAAGAAACAGTCACCGCTAGTAAGCATGCGCAACGTCAAAATCTTTGAATCTATGTATCACTACGCGAGCTAGGCCAAGCAGTGTTGCGCTCACAAAACCGCGCGATGACCATGCTGCCCTGGCACCGTGTAATAGGCCGATGCCTACTTGAAGCAATAAGTAAATCATAAAGTGATGGTCCTGAGTACCTCGCACTGACAATAAAACAAATGCAGACCGCGGTCGCGATAGGTGCACGCGCGGGGCGGGGGGCGTTGTTGCGATCACTGCTGCCATGTATTTCGGGTACAATAGAGAGCGCTACAAGCTCACAAGAAGCCGTGGAGCGAAGCGGAGGGCTCGCCAGCACTTCATCAACACCGGCGCACGGTCCTTCCTGTGCCTGTGCGCGCTGTTTTACGAGCCTGGCCTTCTCGACGACACGGCATGCCAGTACTGCAGCTGCAGCTAAAGCTAAAGGCAAGAGCTCAAAGAGCAGCGCCGGGCGGCAAGCTGGCACGGAGGCAGCCGACTTGGACCCTGGGCTCATTCGTGTCGTCTTGCGGAAGGTGCGGAGCCAGGAAGCAGCCAGGGCCGCTAGCCCATGCGGGGTGGGGCGGCCTGACAAAAGATGTTCGAAGGGGGATGGGAGGCTTCATCGAGTCACGTTGGGCCGAAGAATCGTAGGTTGAGGCGGCAGCGTCCGGCTGCACGCGATCCCAGCTTATGACCACCCAAGCTCACCAGCGTCTAGCACACTCGCACGTGCTCCCCGTACCTGTGGCGTCGCCCCCTTGCCAGCTTGTCAAACCGCTGTTGCTAATGCGCAGGACGTACCGCGCCTGGGCCGGCGCGGCGAGGTGGTGAGTGTGCGGCGCGGCCTCATGCGGCACAGCCTGTATCCGGCGGGCGAGGCCGCGTACGCCACCCCTGACAACATCGCCAAGTACGGCCTGGTGAGTGTGCGGCAGCTGTAGGGCTGTCCGGCTGTTGGGGACGATGGCTGGTGTAGGTGGCAGGGGCGGCTGGCGCGGCTGGCTGGGGCAGGCGGGCGTTTGGCACTGGGCGCGGACGGATGGGCGACTGCGTACAGGAGGTGGGGTAGAGCGCAGCACCTGATGCAGCTAGTGAGCGGTGAAGCAGCTGGAGGAAACAGCTGAGGATACGGGCAGAGTCGTTGCCGCAGCGTCAGTTGCAGGGATACGAACGTGATGGGCGATACTGTTGTTTCCTGTGTACGTGTGTGTGTGTGTGTGTGTATATGTGCGCGCGCGCCCCGGTGCGCCCTGCCCCACGTTCCGGCCCGCGATGCGGTGCAGGCGGACGTGGAGCGCGGCATGGACGCGGCGGCGGAGCAGCAGCAGGGCGGGCTGGAGAAGCTGATCAAGGCGCTGGACACCAAGCCCGTGGTGAGAGCAGTGAGGCAGCTGCTGCGAACAGCCCGGCAGCGGCTGGACGTGTGGTGGGCGTGGACTGATGCGGAAGCAACGGTACTGGGGCGGTAACTGGCGGGGGTGGGCTGGCGGGTTCGGGTGCTGTGGGGGCGGGATGGTGTCTCTTTGTCCGGTTGGCACAAACCGCCGGCGGCATCGCATACCTCCCCGCTGTCTCCACGCAGGTCATCACGCGGCGCGCCAGCGATTCCGACCCGGAGAGCTTCGCGCCCGGCAGCGCCGCCGTGGGCGCGCGCGCGGTGGCGGCGGCCGTGGAGTCGCAGCTGGGCATCCGGCTGGACGCGGCTTCGCACCTGTTCCTTGGGGAGCCCATCCGCAGCTACGGCTCCTACAAGGTGGGGAGGCGTGTGGTGGTGGGGGCGTGTGGTGGGGCGGCGTGTGGTGGGGAGGCGTATGGTGGGCGGCGTGTGGTTGGGAGGCAGGAGGCGCATGGGGCTGCAACTGGTTTGGGTGAGGGAGGGAGGTCGGGCAGTAGGGGAGTGAGGGGCGGTGGCGGTGGGGATAGGACAGGTGTTTTGGGCGAGAAGCATTGGGCGCGTACTTGGAAAGCGCACGGGGAAGGAACCGTGGGCCTGCGCATGGGTATTGGGGGGCATGTCACATACCGGCTGCCCGCCTTTCATCCCCAGACGGCGTGTCAAACACACGCATGGCCACTTGCTTGGGCCGCCAGCTGGTGGGCACAACCGCACCGGTTCTGAAGCCGTATGTGTGTCCACTGCTTCCGCCTGCGGCCTGAGCCCCTGCGGCCTGAACCCCTGCGGCCTGAACCCCTGCGGCCTGAACCCCTGCGGCCTGCCTTGTCCGCAGGTGCCGCTGAACCTGCGCCTGGCCTCCGAGCCGCAGCGCCAGGTGGAGCTCACGGTGCACGTGGACCGCCGGGGCAAGCCGCAGCAGCCGGGCGCGACGGCGGCGGCGGGCGGCGGCAGCAGCGGGGAAGGCGGCGCGGGGGCGGCGGCCGGTGCCGCTGGGGGTGCAGGGGCAGCAGCGTCCTCGTAAGGGGGAGGTGTGCCGTGGTGGATGCCGTCATGTGATGGGGTTGGGCTGTACTGCTTCAGTACTTTAAGATTTGTCGATGGTGCATTGTTGCATACCGGAAGCAGGGTACGGCCGCGTGCAGCAGTGCCTGCCACCCAGGTTGCCGCCGTGAGTGCCTACCTGCAGGGGCGGGCAGAGCGTGGCAGGTCGTCTGCAGTACGTCACTACTTCCACGGAGTGACGAGGTAGATGGTCAGAAGGATTTGCATTCCTGTCCAAGTCCCCGGTGGTCGCCTGCTCTACGCCATGTGCCGTGTTGGTCGCACCGTGGTTGCGCACCCATTGTCCTCATGTTGAGACGCAGCGTTGATGGAAGCCACAAAGGGCACCGCAAGCATGTAACCCAAGGGCCAGCAGGGCATGTAACCGAGTGCAACGATGTAAGATGAACTGTTTGTTTCATGGGCCGCCCTGCCCAATCCCTCGACGCACAGCAGGTTACAAGAATACAAGTTACAAAGTTCTCCACCGGACACCATCCTAAGCTTATCCAGGCATTGAGCTTCCATGGCCTCGCCTTCAACCCATTCGTTGCCAAGGCCTACGCAGTACGCGCACTCGCATCACTATGCCCAAATTGCCCACTGCGCCTAAACACAATGGCACACAACCATGAAAGCTGCTGCTCGCATCACCGCACGCTGCAGCCGTTCCTAACGGGGCGCCTTGCACGGACACCACCACCGCCACCACTGTGTCCATTGAATTCCTGACCACCCTGTTCCGATAGATGAATGGGAGCTGTTATGTTACTGTATGGCGGTGCACACGTCGCGCCACCGCTGGCCATCCGCTCCACACCCATGCCCCCCCCCAGCTCGTCCGATTCCCCCAATCCCGCACCCCAAATACGTTACCCAAGCACTTCCGGCGTCATTCAGTGCGCATCAGTGCCTGTTACTGCTTTTGCCACGCCTGACTAGTCCCGAGGCTTCACCAGGCTGAGCCCGCGGGCGTTGAGCTCCTTCTCGTACATGAGAGCCTCTGTGTGTGGGGGGAGAGGGGGCAGGCAGGTTAGCGCGTGCAATAAGTGGGGCAGTGGGCACAAGCCAAGGCCGCTATAGAATGGTGGAGCTGGCACCCGCATGCCGCGGTCAACCAGGTCAGCGTCTCACCTCGTTCGAACAGCTCCCGTAACCGCGCCTGCCGGGCCGCCTTTACCGTCTGAACGCCCGACTTGATTCCCGCGTCGCGGTCTGAGCTGGTACCTGCACACGTGCACACGCGTGGGCAATGTTGCCGTACGTGCACGCAAATCTGCAATGATATACACTGGTAAAGATATGTTGCAGCTGTTTACATGCTCTGCCGTACTGCAGGATACGGTACTCGGGGGCCGTGTGACCCATCGCCCAGGTCCTGTAATGTTACAGTGGCAAGCCGTCCCCCCCCCCCACCTGCCCCCCCCCCGCCCACACACACACGCACGCGCGTGCAGTGGACAACTTTGCACGCCATTGCCCCTGTCCCGTGAGCCAGCCTCTCTGCCACAACTACCTGCAAGTGTTATCGAGGCCTTTGTGAGCCCGGTGGACGGTGGGGGCCGTTGAAGGTCCCTTTCCGTCCATTGCGCAATGATGGCCGTCCTGCAAGCGCCACATACCAAAAGCATCGTCTGACACCGTACGGCCGTAGAGAATGGCAAGGCACACCAAACTACACGCCATACGGAACCCCAAGGGATTGGCCATGCCTATCTACCCCAGCATCCCTCAACCGGTTGTGCGGTCCCGTGTTAAATGGTGATACGTAGTTCACTCACGCGGGTACCACTCTGGTCATTTGCTGTGTCCAAACTTTGACAGCCTGGTAGACCCAATAGGTATCATCTGACCAGGCCGCCAGCATACCTACGGCTTCGTCTCGTTGTGTAGTATACGGCTACTATGGTGCGGAGCTACGAGGAGGCGACCTGAAAGGCCGTACGGCTGCAGCCGTGCATGGGGTGTGCAGTGGGACACGCAAATATTTTCGTCGTGAAAACTAAAAGCGTGATAGCGTGATGGATAGAGTACGTACAGTGTATGCAGGATACGCAATCGCCACTGTAAAAAGAATAGGCATCAAAAAGTTATGTGCACAATTGTCCGGGGGGGTGCATGCTCCTAGCCAAACCCACACGTTTGGGGGGCTCTGGGAGTCGCCCGAGGCAAATCCTACCGCAGTATTTAGACGCCGCCTTTTTGTAGGTACATAACTTACATCATAAGTGGGCATTAGCGCTCGGCAGAGGACAAAACATGTTGGTCAGGGCTCAAGTCGCGAAATTGACCAGAGCCCATATCTCGCATAGGCGGTATTTTGGGCCTGTATCTAGTGCCGTCGACTAAGGTTCACCGAGAGATGTCATCCGGACTGCGTAGGGCGAATTCCAGTAAGTCCTGGCGAGCGCGACATTTAGCATTTCGACTTCGGCTCCCGCTCGAGTTTGTGCCCGGAAATCATTCAGGGACCTTATTATATGTCACATGATGACATTTCGGCAGTCTAGGGCATTGGACACACGCAGTCCCTAGGGACTTGCCGGAGTGGTACCCGCGTGAGTTCACTCTTGGGGCCGCCCCCCCCCCCCGCGTGCCTGTTCCACCTTGCATAGGAGGACCACCTCAGCTCCTCTTTGTTCTTCTTTTGTAGCCTTGCGTACATCCCATTCTTCTCTACATAGCTATTTCCCACGATTCCATGTGCACGAATGACCCACCTCAGCTCCTCTTTGTTCTGCTTTTGTAGCCTTGCGTACATCTCATTCCTCTCGACTGTTTCGCGTACATTTCTGGGCATGTAAGACATGACTGGGCCGTGCGCACCCTTCGAGACTTGCGCTCGGGCTCTTATGCAACCGTGGTCAAGCTGTACTATTGAGCTGGTCCACAGTGCATTGAAAACGAGATTTGTAGGCCGCAGACACAATAGACAGGTTTTGACAATTATAGCGAGTCAAAAGAACTTGTTAATAGGTGTCTTTGTGGATGTTTGATGGATGTGCCTGCTAGTTAATTGCATTGATAAAAGGTCTTGTCACCGGCAGGGAAGAATGCGTGAATTGCATGGGCAGCTCTGATCGCTGTCATGCCCGGCGATTTTGCGGGGTGGTTGCGGCGTCAGTAAAATATCTACTGCACTCGTCCCTTCTACACACCTACAAATGGCTGCTTAGCACTACCAAACCCAGAAGGCCTGCTGCCGGTAAAACCAAGGTCTTGGGGCCTACCCCAATCAGCCCCTCCGAAAGTCCTTTGCTTTTGGCCTGGAGTCATAGGACAAAGGCCAGCCAGGGGGCGTCTGCAGGCGCACGGAACCAAAAATGGCGCTCGACGAGCTTGGTTCAATCGGCAAATTGAACTGGGCAGATGAACTAGATGAATGTGAGCAAGTGTCGAATGTGGGGCGGCCAGTTTGCGGAACGATAGGTCGAGCGGGAAGTCGGGGCATCGATCACAGGTCGCTGCAGTCGCCCGGGGTTTGTACCTTGGGCGCGGGTTTGTGTGGTGTTAGTATAGGTGCACGCATAAAAGCGCAAACCACTCGCTACCTAGCGTCTGCGAGCAGCCGCGTTGGCGCGCTGGGCGCTGGGTTTGCCGCGCTTCTAAACACGGACGTGTTATCACCCGGACACTAGCGCATTCGGGTCCTCCCGGTTTCATGACACATTTAGTATTGTTGTCGCGCGTGGGCGTCCTTCATCCGCGCGCGCGCGCATGCTGACCGGCGACCTGACATTGCATTGGTGCTGCACGTTTTCGCTACCTCCACTGGCCTAGGCTGCCCGATGCAGTGGCGCTTGCCGCGTCATCCGAATGCTGTGTTGGCGCACGGGCTGGTCAGCCTATGGCCATGCAGGGTGACTGGGGCCCCAGTTTGCGCGGCAGACTGCCACCCAGCCAACTGGCCAGCCCCCAACCCGCTGACCGTTTTCTTTCCCTGCTCCTTCCCTTCTCCTGTCCACTGGCAGTGGACAAGACGCGTGAGGCGGAAGAGGCTCTGAAGCCGCCGGAGCCGCCGCGCCCGCCGCCTCGGCCCGCCTCGACCTCCTCGGGTCCGCCCGCATCCTTCGGTTTGAGCCTGGGCGGTGTGCCCTCGGACTTTGCGCCGGAGGATGTGGAGCGCATGATGCAGGACCTGTTGCCGCACGTGCGGGTGAGGAGGGGGGAGGACGGGGGAGAGGAGGGGGAGCGGGAAGGGATGAGGCAGGGACGAGGGAGGGAGGAGGGAGGGAGGAGGGCGCGGAGGAGTAAGGGGCGTGTATGTGGTTGGAGGGTTGAGGGGCGCTGGAGGGGGAGGCGTGATCGTTAGAGTGGGGGAGGTAGGCGCGAGAGGGACTGGCACTTGAACAACCGTTCACAACTCCGTGCTCTGCTTCCGTTGGCTCGGGTCACCTTGCGGAGAGTCTGACTGTCGACCCCGGGCCGGTCCGCACATTCTTGCGGCACATTCCCACCATTACGCTTTCCCGCCCCACCCAAACACCACCCACACCCACATCAACACTGCCGTCCACCCACGCCCGCCCCGCCAGGTGTTGCGGCTGCAGCGCGTGCCGGGCCCGGTGGTGTTTGAGCTGGAGCTGACCAGCCGCGAGGACGTGGACACCGTGTGCCGCCGCTTCAACGGGGTGAGCGCCACCGCAGCAGCAGCACCAGAAGCAGCAACAGCAGAAGCAGCAGGAGCAGCAACATCAGGGCTGGGTGGGCGGGCGGGGGGCGCAGCCGCTCACTACAGAGAGACGGGGGCCGGGGCGGGAGCAGGCATGGCCTCACTGGGGTTTGGGTGGTAGGAGAGGCACACGGAGGGAATGTGTGTGTGGGTGTGTGGGTGTGTGTGTGTGTGTGTGTGTGTGTGTGTGTGTGTGTGTGTGTGTGTGTGTGTGTGTGTGTGTGCAGATACCAGCCCAAGTGTGGGGGATATTGGTGGGGGGGTGGCTGCTGATGTGGCTTGCGTCAGCGGTGGGCCTGGTGCTCAGGGCTGGCCGAGCTTGTGTACGCTTCTCTGCTTCTGCGGGCGCGCTGGAAGACGCTTGCTGCCCCTGCCTCCCCCATGATTGTTTTCGGTCTACCACTTCGTCAACTAGCCATGAATATAACCCCCACCACCGGTAACAACGCGTCTACTATGCTGTTGTACCTGCCTACGCCTTCACTTCTTAATGATCGTGAATGTAACCCCCCCTTACAGATGGATGTGGAGGGCTGCCGCATGTGGGTGCAGCCGGCGGAGTCACACGGCGGGCCGTACTCGGGTGCGTGTGGGCACTGGGCTGTTGGGGTCGTGTATTCCAAACCCAACACCCCCCCCCCATGGGAGCCGTCCACGAACGCCGCAGGGGGCTATCAGGGGGCTGTGGTCCCTGGGGCGGCACCACCAGGGCGCTGTCCTGGCTCCCGGCGGCTGTGTCGTGTGTGTGCAATAGTACTACCTAGCACTGCGCATGGGCGTGTGTGCAGGGCTGTCACGGGCCTTAGTGCTGTTCCCCCGGCTGCTGCGGCTGCGGCTGCCGCGGCCGCCCTCAGCCCCTTGTCCAGGGCAGCCGCTTGCGCGTCGCCGTGTCCTCCTCCCACTTCCCTGGCTAGTATGACCAGACACGCTCATCACTGACCCTTCTACTGACAACGAAACACACAGGCTACGGACCGGGAGGCGGGTACGGCGGCGGCGGACCCCGCGGCCGGGCGCCGTCCGGGCCGTACCCCCCTTCGGGCGGGTACGACGACCGGGGCGGGCCGTACGGCGGCGACCGCGGCGGGCCGTACGGTGGTGGCGGCGGCGGCGGGCGCGGTGGCTACGGCGAGCGGGGGCCGTACGGCGGGCGCGAGGGGCCACTGGCACCCCACAGCAGCTTCCCGGGGCCACACAGGTGGGGTGGAGGGCATGTGTTGGTGCGGGGTGGCCTGTTGCGTGGCGTGGATGTCGGCAAATGGGGATTACGGGGTGGACCGATGGGTTGGAGGCCGTGCACTTGTCCATCTCGGTCCCTCGTCCATCTCCGTCTGACCGCTCGTACGACATCTCTCACACGGACGCGATACGCTTCACATCCAAATTGCAGGGATGCATCCTTTGGACGCGGCAGCCGGGGGCAAGGTGCGTGTTGGTTGCGGGGCAAGCCGGTGTGGTGGCACAAACACATGTGGCAAGAAGGGGCAATCTGGACATTTAACCCGATGCTTAAATGGGGAGCAGCGACTACGCTGTAATCGGACGGGCCCAGTGCGCCCGCCCATCAAGCTGCACGAGACTACATCAACCCCAGCGACCCACTCGCTCGCCTGTGGCATCACCTCATGCCTTGTGCTGCCCCAACTCATTCCCAATATCACCCCACGCCGCACACCTCCACAGGCGGGCCGTACGGCGGTGGCGGCGGCCGGGGCGACCGCGGTGACCGCGGCGGTGGCGGCCCCTACGGCGGCGGCCCCGGCGGCCCGCCACCGGGCCGCGGCGGCTCGGCTTACTCGCTGGACCCGCGCTTTGATGACCCCTACGGCGCCCCGCCCGGTGAGGAGGGCAGGTGCCTTAAGGGAGTTTGGGGGGGGGGATGTGAGGCGGCCGGCCGGCTGCGAGGCGGCTTTGTGCACGTGACGGCGTACTGAACGGGCGGTGCCTGGCGGTGCCTGCTAGATGCCTGCCAGGTGCCCACAACGACCTCCCCCACCAACACATCTCCACGCACCCGCCCCACCTCCCGCTTGCTGCCTCAGGCCGGCGCCACGGCGGCGGAGACGACCGCTGGGGCCGCGGCCCGGGCGGCGACCGCGGCGCCGACATGCCGCTGGGCCCACGCGCCTCAGCGCCCATGCCGCCGCCGCCGCCCCCGCCGCCGCCCGGCGGCGCCGCCGCCGGCCCCGGCGAGCGCGGCTCTCTCCCCAGCTCCGTGTCCCAACCGGCCCTGCCCTTCATGGATGGCGACCGGCCACGTCTGAAGCTGCACCCGCGCTCGAGCACACAGCTGGCGACTGCGCCGTCGACCGAGTCTGCGGCCGGGCCGGAAGCGGAGGGCGAGGGCGAGGGCCGCCGGGCGCGCGCGTCGGCCGGCAGTGAAGGTGCGCAGGGTGTTGCAAGCTACAGTAGGTGACAGGTGCAGGGCAAACAGCCTTAAAACGTGGGCGTCCTGAGGGCAGGTAGCTGCTTGTTGCAAACGGCGGTAGTACCGTTGCCGATGCCGAAGCCAGGCATAAAAGTGTCCGCCATCGCTTTGCTGGCCGCAGGGCCAGCGGCGGAGGGGCCTGCCTCCACCTCTGCCGCCCCCAAGCCCAAGTCCAACCCCTTCGGCGCGGCGCGGCCGGTGGACACACTCTCCAAAGAGCTGGAGATCGCCGAGCGGCTAGCCAAGGAGAAGGCGGCCATTGTGGCGGCGGCCGCGGCGGCCGCGGAGGCGGCGAAAGCCGCCGCCGCCGCCGGCGCAGCCGGCGGCCCTGGTGGGCATGGCGGCGTGCCGCCGCCACCCGTACCCGGCATGGGTATGTCAGGGCCGCAGCCGCCGCCAGGTGCACCCGGCGGCATGCGCGGCCCGCCGCCGCCGCCGCCGCCTCCGGGGATGATGGCTGGGCCGCCGCCGCCGCTGCCGGGCGCGCCTGGCGGCCTGCAGGTGCCGCCGCACGGCCAGCCGCACGGGCCGCCGCACATGCCTGTAGCGCTGCTGGGTCTGTCGCCGCCGCCGCTGGCGGCAATGATGGGCATGGAGTTCGGGCACGGCATGGCGGTGGGACCCATGGGACCCATGGGACCCATGATACCGCCGCACCACATGATAGAACCGCAGCCGCCGCCGCAAGGCGCCATGCCGCTGCCGCCAGGGCTGACGGCGGCGCCGCCGGGCTCCATACCTGTCGGCATGGCGCCGATGGGCATGCCCATGGGTGGGCCGCCGCCGCCACCGCCGCCGCCAGCGCCGATGCCGATGCCGGGCCAGCCGCCGCAGCCACCGCAGCGCGGCCCCGTGCCGCAGCAGGGGTCTCCCGGGGCGCCGTACGGCATGAACACGCCCGTTCACATCCTGCAGCGGCCACGCGGGCCGACGGGCGAGGGTGACGCCGCCGTGGCGGAGGACGCAGCGCTGACGCGCGCGGCGGCGGAGCAGGTGGGTGCGCGGCGGCAGGCCAACGCGGCGGCGGTGCACGCAGCTGCGGCGGCGCAGGCGTCGGCGGCGGCGGCCGCCGCTGTCAAGGTGGCGTCGGCGGTGGCGGCGATGACGCTGGCGCCCGGCAACGGCGTTGAGGGCGGCGAGGGGAATGACGGGGAGGGGGATGAGGAGTACGGCGAGGATGAGGAAGGCGGCGACGGCGAGGATGAGGAGGAGTTTGTGGATGCGCAGGAGCATCTGGCGCCCTCGGACAGCTCGGCGGGCTCGGAGGGCGCCTCTGCGGCGGCGGCCGCGGCAGCGGCGGCGGCGGCGGCGGGCCTGGCCGGCTCGGGTCGCGACGGCGGCGGCCGGGGCGGCCGCGGCGGCCGTGGAGGCCGAGGTGGCCGGGAGGGCGGCCGCGGCGGGCGCGAGGGCGGCCGCGGAGGCGGGCGGGAAGGCGGCGGCGGACGTGGCGCTGGCCGGGGAGGCCGCGGCGGGCGAGGTGAGTGGAAGCGCCTGGGCCGTGATGCGATGTCGCTGTCCCGTGGCAGAAGCCTTCGGCCATGCTACGGCTATGTTCAGAGCCCGGGGCTTGCAACCATGTTCCAAGTGTGTACCGGGTAATCAGGAATCACGCTCTGTTGTGCTTATCGCTCGCAGGCGACGGCGAGGGCCGCTTTGATGACGCGGACGGCGGCGGCCGTGGCGGCCGTGGGGGCCGGCGGGGCGAGGGACGCGGCGAGGGACGTGGGGAGGGCCGCGGCGGGCGTGGTGGGCGCGGTGGCCGCAGTGGCGGCGCCGCGGTGGGTGCCGGCGACGAGGCATCTCACGCGCTCTCGGGCGCGGCGGGCGGGCCGCGGCGGCAGCCCTCCCAGGGCGGCAAGCACTCGCCGCACTCGGGCGAGGGCGGCGCGCCGCATGCGGAGGGCGGGCACGGGCACGCGCACGGGCAAGGCGGCCACGCGCACCCTAGTGAGGAGCGGCCTCACCGCGAGGGCGGGAGAGGCGGCCGCGGCGGCCGCGGGGAGGGCCGCGGGGAGGGCCGCGGAGAGGGCGGCGGCCGTGGTGAGTCATCCGGGCGGGGCGGCGGCCGCGGTCGCGCCAGTGAGGGCGGCGGTCGTGGCCGGGGTCGCACGGACGGCGGCGCGCACGAGGCGGGTCACGGGCACGGACACGCACATGGGCATGGGCATGGTGAGGGCGGCAAGGAGGGCGGCGCGGCGCCGCCAGCGGCGGCGGCAGGGCACCAGCAGCCGGCGCACGGCGGCAGGGGCGGCCGCGGCGGCAGCGGCGGCGGCGCGGATCACGGCGCGGGCGGCCGTGGCGGCACCGGTGGCGGCGCCGGGCCCAAGTCTGGCGGCGGCGCGGGTGGTGGTGGTGGCGGCAAGGGCGCCGCGGCGGCTGCTGCGGCTGCGGCTGCGGCTGCAAAGGAGTCCAAGGGCCAGGTGCTGTACAAGAAGCACATAGAGCACCAGGGCGTCAAGCCCACCACCACCTCCAACCTGTTCGACCTCCTCAACAACATGGGAGACGATTGAGCGCAGGAGGCTGTCGAAGGGCCGTCGAAGGGCCGTCGAGGGGCTGTTGAATGGAAGCGCGCAAGAGGAGGAAGAGCTGAAGCTATGGGTGGACAGGGAGCGTGGCTGAAGTGGCAGATGGGGCCGGCGGGGGGCGGGATGACTGGCAAGCGGAGACAGATGGAAGCAAGCCAGAATGCAACGGGGCGTGTGGTGTGGCGGCGGCCAGGTGGCCCGAAGATGTGGAACTGGGCCTGTGCATTTGTGTGTTTCATGAAGGTTTGTGTCTTGCTATGTGTGTGCTGGGGCTGCAGGATGTGGCGGGCTCTTACGGGCGGGTGGGCGGGTACTGCGGCCAATGCGTGTGTGTTTCATGCGAGTTGCTGGACGTGGGGAGTCGTAGATAGCTAAGCAGGCCCGTACTGCGCTAAGGCTAGACACAACGGAATCGACAGGTAGCTTCGTAGCTGTGGGTCCTGTTGCTGCCTGTGTGGCAAAGGCTTGGTTCTCTGTCCAGTGGTCAGGTGGTGGTCGACGCAGTGGTGTTGGACGCAGTTGGCGTGTTCGGCCCTCGCGTCATCCGCTGTTGTGGCGTGTGGTGGTGATGGAACTGGGCACACGAGGAACCGGTCGATGTATGTCGATGTATGTGTGTGTATGTGTGTATGTGTGTGCTTATGGGGCGGGTGGGACGGACGACTGGGGGCGCGGGGCCGGGCCCGGAGCGGACGTCTGTTGCGCGCCGTGGGGCAGTGGGCCAAACAGGTTGGGGGGTGTTGCAGCACGGGTTGCCAGAGGGGGCGACGTTCCTGTTACTACCAACTTCAAAGGGAAGGCGATGGTGGCACCTGGCAAGCGCGCGGGTTCATGCGTGGCGAAGTTGGGGTGGGTTGGTCGTGCACAGCTTGCGTTCGTGTCTGGGGTGTCCGTGTGCGGCGCCCATACACGCGTGTTCCTGTGCTGGAACTTGGCAGCCTTGGCGCAGGACGGTGCGGCGCCTTGGCCCATGCCGCACTGGGCGCTCCACTGAAAGGTACCGTAAGGCTCCGAGCAGGCAAGGCACCAGGCACCAGCTGGGGTCAGATGCTGGGTGCACTGACAGTTTGGCACACACGACCACGTGCCCACACACGCGGCTGTCATGGTATACACATACTGCGATCCGCCTCCTCCAGCTGCCACCCCTGAGCACTGCCACCACGCCACGTCACCAGCCTCTAGTCAGCGCAGCTACCCGCACAGCCTTGTGACGG
Organism: Chlamydomonas reinhardtii; assembly: GCF_000002595.2. Taxonomy (NCBI): domain Eukaryota; kingdom Viridiplantae; phylum Chlorophyta; class Chlorophyceae; order Chlamydomonadales; family Chlamydomonadaceae; genus Chlamydomonas; species Chlamydomonas reinhardtii. The sequence continues at coordinate 8,500,991 of NC_057009.1, read as the reverse complement.
AGCCTCCAAACCCTCCGGCGTTTAACCAACCGCGGAGCACCCAAGTCCTCCGGCGTTCAACCAAGCCGACGGAGCCCCCAAGTCCTCCGGCGTTCAACCAGCCGCGCATTAGATCGCCAAAGCCTCGCCGTCGCAACTTGATTGCTGATTGCTGGGGACCTGGGGTCTGGGACAGTGCACACTACGGGACTACGCGCCCCTTACCCTGTCGTCCCATCGCCCCCACTTCCCAGGCCCCACGACTGCACACCTGGCACACACACACATCCGCGCGCCCTCGCGCCAATGCCGGGCTCCCGGCAGCCGCCTCACAGCATGAAAGGCCCAGGTCCTGTTGTCATCGTTCTCAATTTGTCCGCAGGGTCATTGGGCAGGCTCCACGACATACCTAGACCCCCTTACATCCCCCCATCAACCCGTACTTCACATGAAGGGCACCCCACCCCCCCGATCTCCCTGGAGCCTGCGCCGCGCCTTCGCGCCCCTAAGAGACCCCTAGCTACGCCTGTTCCTCATGTCCTCTACTTTTCCAGGCTGAGTGTGAAGAACAGCTCTTCAGCCAGCATGGACAGCTCGTTGGTCGACTTCTTGGCGCGGAGGGGCCGGGTGGAGATGGCCTTGGACAGCGTGAGGTCCTCAACCTGCGGGGGGGGAGGGGGCGGGTAGGGTGAACCCCACGGGCGACACCGTGGTAAATGAGGAAAGCACTCCCCACGGCCACCGCTGATGGTTGGCAACATAAAATACATAAACTGGCAGCATTTGAAGTCCTCGGCAGAGATTCTTCCACGCTAACAGTAAAGGATGGCTGTCATGCGTAGTGGACACGGCACGCTAGTATCATAGTATGCGGCTGAGGCGCGCGGTAGGGTCAGCACAATGCGTGCACAAATGCAGCAAGCAAGCAGTGCGAAGGGCTTCGTGCGAGAGTTGCGAGCAGCAGAGTTCGAACACGCGTTTGTGGCCACGGCCAGGCGCGGCTGCCCGTGGCGGGCTGGGGTGGGATTGCGGGATCCAAGCCCAGCAGGCTGCGCGGGACTGAACTCACTGCGCCCTGCAAGTTGGCGCGTCCAAACCTCCAACCCCCACGCACCTTGCCCCAGCACATGGCCTCGCCCCAGTCCGCCTCAAAGAAGTTTATGAAGAAGTGCGCCGAGCCTGGAAGTGTGGAGGTGTGGGTGTGTGGGAGGAGGCGGTATTTGTGTGAATCTGTAGCCCATGTGGGTAGGCATGTCCGAGTCTTGGATACGTAGAGAACCGGACCCAGAAGGGAAGGATGGCATGAGAGGTGGAAAGCTGCTGCAAGAGAGGGAGCACGGCGGTCGCTGCAGCGCAGCATTGGACCAGCAGAGGGCACCAAGGCACGTACCAAGGCACCGGGCACATCGCATCCTACCCAGCGCCCAAGGCCCCTGCCCGGGCCCCCAGCCCGCACACCTGCCGAGCCGGCACGGCACACGTGGCCGGGCGGGATCTTGGGCATGGGTGCGGGCGGCGTGAAGTTGCCGGAGGCCATGTAGGCGCCTGCGGAGGCGGCGGGTGTGTGTGTGTGGGGGGGGGGGGGGCGGCGCGGGGGATGGTGATGGTGGCGGCTCGGTGCGAGCATAGCTTGCGAAAAGCGGTGTTACCCGCGCACCCACTCAGCCCACCCACCCGGCGTGATGATGATGCCCTGTATGCCAAAGTCCTCGGCGCGGTAGAGCTTGCAGCCGAAGCTGACACGTGCAGCCGAGGGGGCGGGGCATGGATGGGAGGGGCGGGGACGGGCGGGGAAGGAGAGGGCACACGGCAATACGGTATAAGGTCGGGTTGGCAAGTGAGGCCAAATCAGCTTAGCCCTAATGGACACAAACTGAGATGATGCCAGAACCACTGCCAGCACCTGACCACCTCACCACCTCACCGCCTCCTTTACATGCCCATCAACCTCCATGAACCTTTTGCACCCTCCCCCTCTCCCCCTCCCCCTCCCCCTCCGTCCTCTCCCCCTCTCCCCCCGCTCACCATGTGCCCCCGGTGGCTGCCATCATGGCCACCTCCCGCCGCAGCTCCCGCACCACGTACGGCGCCAGGGCGGGCAACAGGGCGATGCGGATGTCCCCCACGGGCGTGTGCAGCACCAGGGTGCCGTACTCCCTGTACTGCTCGCCCAGGTCGTCATAGACCACCTGCACACACACACGCAACCCGGTAAGTATACTCTGAAGGTAATACGCGGCCGTAACTCTGCATCGCATACACTGTCCTACGCGTAATGTTTTCCTTGTGCTCTTTAACACACGCAACCCGCACCGGGCGTGTGTTTTAAAAGCACCAAATGCGCGTGTACGAAAAGGGCGAGGGGGAAACATGATGGCGCCTGCCCCCGTGCAGTTTGCACCCTTTCTCTTGCTTACACCTACCCATGATCACCAACACGCACGCATACACACACACACACTCACACACACACACACACACACACACACACACACACACACACGCATCTACTGTCCTACGCGTAATGTTTTCCTTGTGCTCCTTAACACACGCATCCACCCACCCCTGAGGTCCACATGGAGGTGCCGTTACCCAGCGGCACGTCCCCGCGCGGCAGCGTGTCCTGGTGCTTCAGCCAGCAGTCACCGTGGCGGGCGCCGCAGCGGGCCTTGTCGCCGCAGTACACCCTGAGGCATCGCGTGCGAGCAGGGAGAGGATGAGCAGGAGGGAGAGGATGAGCAGGAGGGAGAGGGAAGAGCTGGCAGATGTCGTTGGAGGGCTCACGCTCCCGGCTCGGCGTGATGTTCCCGACGGGTGGAGTGTGCAGCACACGCGGCAATATACGCGCGCGTGAATGCACACACTCGCCCACTCGCCCTCAAGTTTCCGCTTCCTAAATGCATGCACGTACACACGCACGCATGCACACACCCACACACCCACCCACCCACCCACCCACCCACACACACACACACACACACACACACACACACACACACACACACACACACACACACACACACACACACATACACACACAATGTAACGGCGGGCTTTCGCTTCGTTTTCTAACACAGTGTAACACCGCACCCACAATGCTCGAACTCCCGGCCCCAAATACGCTGGGCTTCATCTGGCTGCCCCCAAACCCAACTCCTTCAATGCCTCTCGCCCGCCCCCACCCGCCCGCCCCCTCGCCCCCACCAGGTGTTGCAGGTGGTGCTGGTGGGGCCGTTGCGCTCCAGGCCCCCGCGTGCGGCGGTGGCGCGGTGCGCGTGGCAGGCGGCGCAGCAGTCCGCCATGCTGTTTGCACCCAGGTGGTGGTTGGGTACAACATACATACAGGCACATATAAGTTTGTGGTTAGTCATGGTGTATGGAGCGGGCAGGCGCGCACGCACGGTGTGATCATACCCCCCCCACACACACACACACATCACCCCCACACACAACGGGTTGGCCCTGCTGGCAAGTCAGCGCACGGCGCTTTGCGCAGCCAACATGGACAGCCGCGCCCTTCCTGCAAGCACCCATGCGTGCTTTCCCTGACCCACAGCCCCAGCCCCACTGCGGCCCACTCCCACCTCTTGGTCTTGTGGCTATCGCCCCACACCAGTGCGTTGCCCCAGAGCTCCGTGCCGTGCGCGATGGGACACTGCAGCCCTGCCAGCGCTAGCGTCTGAAGTGCTGAGCCGACGCCATCCCCCGCCGCCAGAGCCGCCTGCTGCTCTAGCAGCCGCTTCCGCTCCTGATCCTGCTGCTGTTGTTCCTGTTGCTTCTGTTGCTTCTGCTCCTGCTCCACTTCTAGCAACTTGGTGATATGGTCCGCCACCCGCCCTATCCCCGGGTCAGCGGCCTGCAGGCAACGCAACAAGCGGATGTGACAATGGCGCAAGCTGCGTTTGGAGCTTGGCGTGGAATGGGCTGATGTTTGAGGTTGAAGTTGCGACTATGTATGGGAGGCGTTGTGTTTTTTTTGGGGGGGAAGGGCAATTGAATCATCAGAACGGCGCCAGTGTCCACCTGATGAGTTGGGGTCATGTCAACCGCGTCACGGTCAGCACGCAGCCCCAGTCCCCGGCCCAAGCGATTGGGGCCTGTGGCGCCCCGCCGGCATCCCCAGAAGCCCCCGCTTATCTCCTGGCACTCCGTAAATGCGCATGGTGGCATAGACCTTGCGGGCTTGCCTGATGCTCCCAGCTCCTTAGCAGCGCCACGACATGCTGCACGTCGCTGATTTCCCCCCGTGCTGGGTGAAAGATACAAGTCGTCTTTACAACAAAGATAACTGAGAACCCAGCACAGAGCGCCGCTATGCCGGCCAGTGTGAGGCTTGTTCTTGACATTCCCACAACTGTTTCCAGTCGCTGCGCAACAGCCCTCCTAGCTCAGCGGCTTTCACGCAAACAATGCAACATGATGTAAGAATGCGTTAAAATTAATCATGTGAGTTCGCCAGAAGACTTGATGAATCGCGCTTCCATCGCCAGCTGGCACGAACTGTGGAATGCGCATGCATGCTCGGCAATGAATGCCTCCCCCTGCTTCCAGGGGAGGCATAAACTGGAACGTGTGTGTGGGGGAGATTGAGTTCGAAACTTAGCCTGGCGGCAAGGGCGGTCCGGGCGTCCGGCTTACCGCATAGGGTCCCTAGGGTGGAGGCCGTCGTGCTGGTGGCTGCGGCCTGTCATCCCTGGCAGCCGCTGCATGCCGACTGCTCCGGGCCCTGCCACAAGCAGTGCACACGCACCCCTGGCACGGGCACCATGGCGCCGGGCGCCTGTTGGCAGGGCGTAGGGCGCATGGACGTGTCCTGCACGCAAGTCCCGGCCAGACATGCAAGACAGGCACTATGCGAGTTTCCTTGGGGGTGGCAGCTGCACGCGGGGGAGGGGCCTGGCCGTCATTACCGGTGTGTGTGCGTGTTTATGTGACTCGGCAGCGAGAGGCGCCAGCTTCATGCACGCATACATGTTACACTGATATGTACTTCCCTTGCATTTAATTGCAGCTCCCTCTTGAACAATTTGGCTGTTGCATGCAACACCGCAAGCACGTTGCCCCTACCGTGCCGTACTGTAGGCGCTGCTTTCACGTCTGCACACATTCAATGCCTGTCCAACCAACACGGCACCACCAAAGCAGTGGACACGATGCGATTAGAAGGCTTGGGCCATCAAGGCACCAACGTTGGGCGCTTGTGCATAAGACGATAGATGACCCTTTCCAACTTTTTGAACACACAATCACCATGCAGTTGGCACCCCTGCAGTACCAACTGCAAGCAGTGGAAGTGGACCCGGCGCACGACAATAAAACGTATGTACTAGAATTTCGAAGCGTGGCAGAGACGAACAAACAAGCAAGGTGCATTAACACTCTTGAAGCGCGGTTGACAAAGAAATTCACAATCAAGCTTCATTAGGATCCAGCTTGACTACTACTACGTTTTCCCGACGCTTGAATCATGCCCGGTGTTAACAATGAAATGATCTTGAGTTTCCGAGAGCAGAATATATAACGAGGCGGCGGCGCGTAGGGTTTAGGCGGAGGGGGCCGTGGGGATGGTGCAGGTGGCGGGGATGGGCGGGCCGCTGGGCGGGTACGTGCCAGCGTACACGCCGTTGGTTGCCACGCAGCCACCCTCCACGCTGCGAACGGAAGCAGCAGAGGAGTCGCATGGTAAGTGCATTGTACTGCGTGTTCACATAAACCGTCAACTCCATACATTCAACCATGCATGCACGCCTCATCAATCTGGTCATCTATCCACAGCAGCGACACGTACGCACGTGACCCTGTGAGTGGCGGCGGGTTGTCAAAAGTATGTTAATGCGCGCACCTGTAGAAATCCTTGTACTCGACGTAGAAGGCCTTGCTGGTCTTCTTGAAGCACAGCTTGCGCGGCAGCAGCTGGGCCTCGGCCATGTTCTCGGGGTTGTGCTGTGGAGGGTGCGGGAATGTGTGTGCAGCACGCAGAGGGTGAGGTGTGGCGGCGAGCAGTGGGTGAGGTGTGGCGGCGAGCAGCAACACGACAAACGGCTTTATGTGTGCTCACCACCAGGGTGCGGCAGAAGGTGTAGCCCACGGCCCGGCTCAGCATCATCTGCTGGGAGACCATGGGCTCCAAGTAGGCGATGCTTCCGTCCCACTGGCCGTAGATCTGCAGGTAGGCGCGGCGGCAGGCAGCGGCAGGTGGCCAGGTGCGTACGTAGCTACGTAGGCAGCATGCGCGCGTGTGCGACGCTGGGCGCAGAGGCGGGGTAGGCGGGGCGGGGACCTCCCTTCTCATGCATACCGTACTCACGTTCAGTCTAGGCAGTCCCCGCTGCCCCACGCACACACACCCTCGTGTGTCGACCCTTCCCCCTTGTGCGTTCCTGACTTCCCTTCTTACATGTACAACTCCCTCCTACCCGCTGCACACCCATCCACTGCACACCCAAGTAACGCCCCAACCAACCAACCAGCCGCCCACCTGGGTAAAGTTGAACTGCTTCTGCTGCTTGAACTCCTCACCGCTCAGGTCGTACAGGTGAGAGCCCATCTGCGCGCACACACACACACACACACACACACATGCACCATCGAAGCTTAGACCGGTGCGGCCGGGGAGGAAGCGGGTTTCACACATGTCATACACGAATGCACGGCAACGCCGTACACATCTAGGCGTGGCGCGTGAACCTCCATGTGGTGAGCTGTGCTGACGAGAGCACGCCGCTGTTCCCATGCACACGCACCACGCCGACTCCAATCGCCCATAGGCCACATACAGCTCGGCGGCACAGCCCCGCACGACCACAGCCCGCCGGCACAGCACCCACTCACTGCCCACACGGCGTCGCCCAGGTTGGTGATGGGGCCCTGGACGTCGCCGGGCCAGCAGGAGGCGGGCACGGGCTTGAAGACCTTGTTAAAGGTGGCGTTGCTGAGGCCGCCGCACTCGCCGTGTGCGGAGGGGTTGTACTCGTTCCACCAGTAGTCGTACGGCTGCGTGTGGAGCATGAGTCAGCAGCGTGCCAGCGGTAAGAGCCGATCGACGGGTACAGGCGCGAAGTGCCCCCACACCCACACCCACACAGTGCCCCGCCCACACAGTGCCCACGCACCTTCATCATGAAGTGGAAGTCGAAGTGGGGGTTGTCTGGGGGCGCGGGAGGAAGAGCCGCGTACGGCACAGGTCGCAGAACGAATGCGTTACTGACATTTATCCCCTCCGGTAAAAGCAGCAGGGCCAGGCTAGGCTACCCGCGCCACGTCAGCGCTAGCTACACACTACAAATGTACCCCATCTAATACCGGCACAGCAGCAGCAGGCGGCCGCTGGTCGGCACATGTATGCGGCACACGCCCGCAGCAGCACCTGCTTCCCGCACTTCCCCACCCGCCCGCCGCGCCGTGCCGTGCCGTGGCAGCGTGCGAATGCGTGTGCGACTCACCGTAGATGCCGGGGGGCGGGTGGCCGTTCCAGTTGAAGCCCCAGTACAGAAAGCTGCACGTGTGTTGCATGGTGTGGTGGAGCGGGGGCCGTGTGGAGTCAGTGGAGCACAGGGGCGCGCAGTACAATACAAACGAGGTGTGTGGCAGCTGCCTAAATGGGTCAAGCGCGGCGGAGCCCGGAAACCGCTGGAAACCACCACGGGCTTGTGAGTGTCAGACTGTCAGGAGCCCTTGTCGGAAACTGTGCCTGGTAGAGCTCGGCCATGCAACAAGAGCTATCAAAACCACCAGGTCAGCAATCTGCACATTCGGCGCGGTCTTCGAATCAATCGCTCACGTGAAGGGGCTGTTGCCCACGTCGGGGAACATCTGGTTGTACTCGTTGCCGGTGTAGTTGAAGACCATGTTGGGGCCCAGGGGGATCTCTGCATGCGGCACACAGGCGGCACATGCGGTGCGTGCAGGGGGGGCACATGCACGAGGGCAATGGATGGGAGGTTAGTTGGCGACAGCGTGAAGCACGCGCGCACAGCAGGACACGCCCCATAGTGAGGCGAGCTGATGAGGGACGGCGTGCCCCCAAGCACAACATGCCGAGGATACGGTACTGTGGTGGCCCGTACCGGGGGCGGCCCTCATGCATTACAGGTGCAACTACACATGCAAGCCTGCTGGGCCTCGCTGCCTCCTCCACACACACACACACACACACACACACACGCACACGCACACGCACACACACACGCACACGCACACGCACACGCACACACACACACACACACACACACACACACACACACACACACACACACACGCGCGGGCCTCACCCATGCGGACGGTGGCGGGCAGGTCCTGAGCGCGGCGGATGAAGCCCAGGGTCAGCTCCACGCCCACGGTGACAACGGGTGTCATGGAGTCGTGCTCCTTGGGTACCTTGACGTACGTGCGCACATACTCCTTGGAAGCCTGGGGTGCGGGGATGTGGGGAATGCGGGGTCGCTTGAGCGCCGGGGTACGCACCGGAACGTGAGGCTGGTGATGAGGCGTGCTGCGTGCGGCAGGTTGAGGGCCGAGGCTAGGGGCGGGACCGAGGGCCTTTGCCGGGGGCGGGCCGTCTTCACTTGTGTCAGCTGCACCATGATGACAATGCTGCAAGCTGCGTGGAATACAAGCTTCCTGAATGTGTGGGATAGCCGGTCCAGGGGCCGCGGCGTCCCTCGGCGTCAAGGCGAGGCGCGAGGGATGCGCGGAACAGGCGCGTGGCGTCCTAAAACCACCCGTGTCACGTATGTGAGCTCAATGCATGGCTGCAAAGTAAGCTTCCATGCGCGTGCTGAACACTACGCGCAGCGTCCGACGTCTGTTTCCGCGGAGCTTCATGAGCGGTGCTTTTATTGTCCCGCGCGCGCGTCTCTGGAGTTAAGGCTTACCGACGGATGCTTGACCCGGTCTCCGAAAACGGTGATGGTGCTGCCTGAGGTTGCGGTTACAAAACGCGGCTGTGATAAGCAAATGCGCATGTGTTTCGGGAGTCCTCTGCGGCGCCGCGTTGACGCGTCAACCCTCGCGCGCGAACGCTCTACCTGCAGCTTGCGCCACCAGCACGAGCGTGGCCACGAGAGCGATGCACGCTTCACGGTGCGGCGCCATTCTGCCAGGTATGCTCGCCGCGTCACCAAGGTTACACTCGCGTCGCAGGGAGCGATGTAATAGCGCACGGCGCTTAAATCAAGGCACGAATCAGTGACTAGAAACAACACATGGATGGAAGTGCCGTGGCAATTTGAACAAAAAATTCCAACTGCCATTAGCCGAGGGAAGTTTCCCATCGTGCCGTACCGTCCCCGAGCAGGGGAGTGGCAGGAGGGTGGATGGGGGGGGTGGGTAGGTTTCACAGTCACATGATTACAAGGACAGCATTCCCGCGCGATGGGGCATCCGCGAACGTTTGCTAGATGCGAACTCAAAGGCTCAAATGTTCGAATGGTGACGTAAGCGCAGTTTGTATAGCTTCTCCTGCTACTAGGTGAGCGAGGACCTGGAATTCTGTTTGCTAAAGCTGCCCGGCGGGCTCCTGCCATCATGGCAACGCGAGCCACGATGACGCGCACCAACCATGAACCAACGCAGCGCTCACGCTGGCGAAGGGGAGCGAGTAGAAGCAATGAAATGTTACGTTGCCTTCCTAGAGACTAATCCAGGACCCAGTTTCCGTGACTGACGGGACGCCCTGTCGGGACGCCTTGCCTCGGGCCGTTGCGTTGACCTCGCCAACTGCTACCAGGGGATTCTCTCCTCGAGTAAGCGTACGTGCGCTTTTGAAGCCTTGGATATTCCGCGGCTGTCGTCCCACATGTAACCTCTATTCGCTACCAGGGGTTCCCCTGACTGCTACCCTCAGCCGCCGGCCATGTCAGCCATGTCATTGTGGCGTGTGCGTATAGCGGCTGCACACATGCACGCGGGCGACACAGCTCCGCTCAGATGACCGGCCCTGCCTGATCCTCAAGCCACACAGTGTATGCACCGCCGCAGCATTGCTCAGTCTGTCCGGGCGACATCCTACTGCCGCCCTGGCCCCCCGGGGCAACATCCCATCTACCGCACTGCGCGAGTGCGCGCCCCATACACGCACTAGCAGTGGCTCCCAGCACCAACCGCCACTGGTGGGCCCTGTCCATACGGCCATGACACCAGCAGTACATACTATCCTGCCACCAGTCCACACTACTAGCGAAAGAGGCAACGCAGCGTTCCAATGCTTGCGGCTCGCGGCCGGGCACACGCTGGATCCCAATACACACCCCTGGTACCCCATTGTTCTTACAAAGCAAGCAGGGGTTCAATCCTACTCCGCGGTCTCCGCCAAATCGCCAATCCAATCCGCCTGGGGGTGATCGGCGTCACACCCCCTCCCCCCAGTGCCCCCCCGCCCCAGCAGCCCATGACTTGTCTTGAGTTTAGGTATGGTGCCACGTCCCCCCGGTCCTGCCTCGTCCTGCCTCGTCCCCCACGTCGTCCTGCCTCGTCTTGCCTCGTATTGCGGTTAGTTCGCTGGCCCGTGTGCGCTGCGTCAGCAGGTCCCTCGTGTACCCAATGCATGCGGCTGGCAAAATGCTGTGCGCCAGTCTTGGCGGCATACGAAGCATGCAAGCCTCCGTGCCTTGCCCCCTCAGCCCGCCATTGCAAAACAACACTAAGGCCGTAGTTGTTTTGCTGCACATGAGACTGAGTACTCGTGTACTATCTACAACTGCCCAGGCGGTCCCTCACCGCCGGTTCGCAGGCCATCCTCCTGACCATCAAACGTGGCGGATACGTAAGCCCGCCGCACGCATACCTTGGAGTGTCCGGACTCCGAGTGGACTTAATCTGTGCATTATCACCTGTCCCACACACCACGCCACGCAAGCAATCCATGCATGAGGCGCTGCCGGGTGACGGCTGCCCCCGAGACACACACACACACACACACACACACACACACATACACACACACACACATCGAGGATTGGGCGGGAGCTTGGACTTAGCGGCCAGGAGTAGCGGCGCGGAGCTAGGAATCGTAGGAGTGCCTGGGCCTCACGGTACCGTGAGCACATGCATGGGTTTGCACCCTTGAGAGCGTGTGGACACTAATCCCCCCTCGAGGTTAGAGTAGCGGGGGTTGCGCGATTTCCGGTTGGTAAGACCGGCGGCTCAACGCAGCAGGTATGCGAGGTAACTTCAGGTAACATCCGTAAACCGTCGCTTTGCTGCATCGCATACACTGTCTTTGCGCAACGTTTTCCTTGTGCTCTTTAACACACACACACACACAGGGTTTTCGTTTCCATTGTAACACACACACACACACACGCACGCACACACACACACACACATACACACACACACACACACACACAGCCCGCTGCCGAGCGACAGCGAGCAGGGCGTCAACACCTCAACCTCACATGCACCCCAGCAAATGCATGCATGCAGCCCCATGCTGCACGCGCAGCAGTGAAGACAACGCTGCGGCTACCGCACACGTGCATGCACACGCACCTACATCCCGCCCATGCGCTGCAGCGCGCGCGACACCTCCGGCACCATCACGAAGTCCCGGAAGGTGCCGCCGCGCTGTAGCAGCGCCAGCAGCCGTTCCGCCAGCGCCACGTACGGGGTCCAGTCCGACACGTCCCGGTGCTGGCGCGGCTGTGAGGGGTCGACAACCGCATAGGGGGGGGTTGTAGATACCAGCCCATACTAAACCAAACCCAATGCAATAGAGCGAGGAGGAGAGCGTGGTCGATGCTTGACAACGGGGGGGTTACATTCATGATTGATTGTTTAAGAAGTGAAGGGGGGAGGGAGGGGGACGTCAGATTCCACCGTTGCCAGGAAGAGGTAGAAGACGCCAGGGCACAGCCCATGACACTCTGGAGCGGGTACAGGAGAAGGCCATACATCCAGCACCAACTGCAGTACCGTATGCCACTTGGCAGTTACATGCGTGAGGGCAGAATAGGACACGGTGTGTGCAGACGACCGCATCTTGTTATCCATGCGTGCGGTGCGGCAAAGGCCACTGGGCAACCTGCTGGGCCCCGGGGCCTGCGAGGGGGTGCTTGCGCACCAGCCACCCACTCAACTCACTCGCCATCCCATGCCCTCACCCGCTCCAGGTTGCATGTGGGGTCAATGGGGTGTATGATGCGGACGGTGCCATGCCGCCAGCAGTGGGCGAAGCGCACGCCGTCATTGTGGGAGTAGCCCCACTTGCCCGCGTTCACCGTCACCACCTGCCGCAAACACACACAGGGGCGTCCGAGGAACTAAAGCTCCAGTCGTAGGGCAGAGGTGCTGTGCGGCGGGTGCGGCGGCGTGGTGCGGTGCTATGCGATGCGTGCGGTGCAGTTCGTGCGGTGTGGTGCATTAGGTGTGATTCCGTGCGGCGCGGTGCGGTGTACACCTATAAAGGATCGCGTTATGAGCGTTGGGGAGAAGCGATTGGGGTGGTGCCTAGCCTTCCACCATGCAGCTATCACGTGCACGTGGTCAAACTACATCCCCGGACGCACCCACTCCCACGCACCCCCCCTGGGCTGGAGCTTACACCCACACCCACACCCACACCCACACCCACACCCACACCCACCCACCCACACACACACACACACACACACACATAGGGTGCGGAGCATGGACGCATACAGGTGCATCGCGGGGTCAGGCCGAATGGTTGCCCGTGGGGTTACAGGCTTATCGCGGGTAAGTATGACTACCTGGGTGACGGCAGCCACGCGACGCTCGGTAAATTGGTAGGTATCGGTAAGTAACTCCGGCGTCGTCTGGGCGGGCTTCGTTTTGTTGTTTTCTTTTCAACACACACACACACACACACACACACACACACACACACACACACACACACACACACACACACACACACACGCGCGCGCGCACGCGCACAGGCACAGGCACAGGCACAGGCACAGGCACAGGCACAGGCACAGGCACAGGCACAGGCACAGGCACAGGCACCACACACCCACACGCTCACCTCCGGTGTCCGCACCGCCGCCACCATCACCTCCAGGAACTTACGGAACAGCGCCAGCTTGTAGTCACTGCCGCTGCGCGCGCGTTTGCAATGACGAGTCAGGAATACCGCCGCCAAGTTGCCGTGCCGCTGCTGTCGTGTGCCAACAACCAACATGCGTACAATTAAACTAGTGTACCTTCAGAGGCCCTGACCGATAGATCCAGCCACAGAGGTTCGACGGCGCATGCAAGCAAGTGTGTGCTCGCCTGCTGTGTTCATGTGACAGGCGGGCCAAATGCAGAAAGTGCCACAGCCCAACGGCACGGGCCGGCCCACCTCGACGCGTGCTGGCCGCCCTCGCCCTGCCTGAGCCGCTGGTGGGCTGCCAGCACCAGCACCTCGAGTGAGAAGGACCGGATGTGCTCGTCGCCGCCGGGGCTGAGGCCGTTGACCAGCACACCGCCCTTGTACAGGCCCTGCACCGGAGAACCAATCAACAGGGTGCATAGCACATGAGGCAGACCTGCCTCCACACTGCGCGTACCACCAGCGCAGAACAGTGCAGCGGCGCAGCCCTGCTCCTTGGCTGATCCCCACCCAGAAGCTAGCAGGTACCGGTACGCATGCATGTGCACATGCACACGCATCCACCTTGACCCAGCGCATGACGCTTTTGACGTCGTCGTTGACGCTCTTGACGTACTCAACCAGGGCGCCGCCGTCGGCGCGCTCCCGGACCTGGTCGTACTCGGCGGCCCCGGGGTCGGCGAACAGGGGCCGGGCGAGCCGCACGTGCTGCGCCCACACCGGGTCGTCTTGTGTGCCTGCAGTAGCAAGAGGGGCAGCGCACGTGCGCACGTGCGCATGATGGATGGCAGCCAACACATGCAGGTAGCACCACGGCTTGGCGCCCTAACCTGACACGCACGAGCTGTGATCTACTTGCTGTCTCATGGAGGTGAGAACACCCACCGGACACGAGCTCGGGCAGCAGCATCAGATCCATCTTCATGCCGCCCACAAGGACCTGTTATGACGCGTGCAACACGCAAGGCAGCGTTATGTAACGTGCTACAGCAGCATGACATTTGCAAACGCGGAAGCCGGGTCTAGCCGGTACCCCTACCGGCACATCTGGAGGGCGGCGTCAGCTCACCCGCAGCACGTTTCCGTAGTGGGCGTCGTTGGCAATCTCTACCGACCAGCTGGGATCGGCCCTCTGTAGCGCGTCCTTCACCTGTGCGTGTGCGCAGGGGCGGCGGCCACGTGACAGCAGTAGATAGCTGCTTGGGCCTGCCAGTACGCGACACCCGCGGCATTGCCGCTCGTCCATGTTTCTCGTACATCATTATTACGCGCTCGCAGCTGCCCTCCATCGCCCAGCCCCCCCCCCCCGCAGTCGCAGCAACCACTGCAGAATAACACAGCAACTGCTCCATCTTCCCGTAACCCGTGGCGGTGTGCCCATCTCTTTCAGCACGCACATCGCGGCGCATGCGGGCCACAGAGCCCGGCCCGGTGTACGCCTCGCGCCAGAGCTCCAGGTCCGACACGGGCTTGCCGCCGTACTCGCTCACGTACAGCACCAGGTCTGGGCGTGGGTGGGAAAAGTTGCGGCCGTGTGTGTGGGCGTGGCCCTGGGCTCCAGTCGCGTAGGCGGATGCAAAGGTGATGTTTCCGCCCCCCCACACACACACACCGCTTACGGCTCACCGATATCAAACGCTTCCGTCACAAGCGTGCGGCGGCCCCAGCTGCCTGCCGGCAGGGTGCGTGGCACCTGCACACACAATGGCAGCAGGTCTGCTGTAGTCGTACGCCGCAACGCCCAGACAGCATCGTGCATGCGACCTGCCCTGGCTTACCTTGATGGATTCCATTCTTTGGACCAGCCTGATCACCTTGTCTGCCACGGCCTGCGCGGCCCGTTGCTCCTGTCGCAAGGGTATATGTATGTAGGGCCGCATGTGTGGAGCCGGAGAGCGTCTTAAGTCCCTCATGCAGGCCTGCGACATTCGGCGCCCAACTACTGCCTGCAAACACTGGTCCTGTGTGCCTCATCGCCGGCGGTAAAATAGATCCGGCCCCACCTCTTCACTGACGGTGGGAAGCAGGGTCAGGCGGTTGAACCCGTCGGCAAAGTCCTTGAGTCCAGTCGGGTTCTGAACTGTAGCCTGCGGCATTACATACAGGGGACAGGCCGACAAAACAGCAGAGCACACAGGAGTTCTCGACGCTGGGCTTCCGAGCTGTGTTTCCAACCGCTAAGTTTCCGGGGTAGGGGTTTGGGGCTGGGCGCGGCGGCCTGAGGTCCCGTGGTGTGTGTTTCCACGATGTCCCAGGATCTCTCACGATGCCCCACGAGGTCCCACGATGCACGCAGCTGTCGGGTGCCCGATACCCCAGCCTGCTGCACGCACGCACCTGCTCGATGCGGGGAGTCACCCAGGGATTCCTGGCCCGGAAGCCGCTCCAGCGGTCGTTGGCATCCTTCTGGGCCCGAAGCGACAGCAAGCCACGCGCCGCCGGTTGTGCCCGGCTGGCGCCGAGTGTTGAGCGGCCGCGGCCAGTCATCAGCCGGGCGTGCCTCGGCGCCGCGGCGAAGGAGAGCGAGGCAGGCCGGCGACCGCAGCCGCAGGTCGCGCCTGCAGTTGTGCGGGTGCTGGAGCCACGGCCGCCGCCAGCAGCAGCAACCTGGGACAGCATTTTGTACGGTGATACCTTGACGGCTGCTCTGATCTGCTCAGGCGCTCAGCAGCAGAGAATGCAACGTTCCCGGTTTCGGGGACCTGCGAGCTCTCCACAACACTCCGGCAGCACAACTCCGTGACAGAAATGCCGATTGGTAAGTTTTCTAGCGAGTTTAGCAATGGGCACTTGCCTCGTGCGCGTTCTGGGCGCGAGCTCGTTCTCCCGCTTGCTGGCGACAGGTAGGCACCCATGGGCCATCCATGGCAAGCGCGCTCCAGACCAGGCTGGCGGTCGGCAGTGGTAGAGGTAAGCGAGGCCGCGTTCCACGCGCTGACGCAAAAAGACAATGCTACCGGCCATGTTGTAGGAGCGATGATGGTGTGTGTGTGTGTGTGTGTGAGAGAGAGTGTGTGTGCGTGTCCCGCGAGAGAAGGGGCAGTGGCAACCGGTCGGGTCTGTGCGCGCCACGCGGCGGCACGGTCCGGTGCTGGATCCGGATTCTCAGTCCGGTCGACACCAATCTGTGCTAATATCGGGAAGGCAGCGAGCTTTGGGCATGACCAGAAGCAGATGGTGCGATGACCCTGTAGACACGAATTCCGCCACCACGTAAAACCGCACCGTCAGGGACACCCCTCGACGACCAGTGACGACCCCAAGTCCCCAACATCGCAGGGCCTGTTACTATCTGTTGACAAAGGAGTTATGATTGCAGCAGAACTACTCACGCAGCAGAAACGCCGGTGCAGAGCGGGCTGGAGGCAACAAATCTTGCTGCTCGCGATACTCGCCCCGTTCAGCTGGCCAGGTGTGTAACAGTGTGTGCATCATGCTAGATATTGAGTGTTTACGCGAGTTACCCTATGTATGCAGCACGGGCAGCAACAGCGACGACATGCCCGAAAGGTGACGAGCTGCAAGACAGTGTGGCTAGTATGTCTAACCGTGTCTGTGTAGTTGACAAGCACTCATGAAAGTCTTTATGAACCGGGTGACTCAGCTAGTCGCCAAGAAGGTGCCCGGAACCGGCGCGTTCATTCCGTGACGGCCCCGGCCCCTCACATCTCCACCCCATGCCCCACCCCACCCCCCCGGCCACGCTGCCCGCCCCTGACCGGTTCCTCGCCCCACGCCTTTCGCCCTTACAGAGCCCAACGGCATGGGCGTGTTCCTGCCCTGGTACGTCTACCCGGACACAGCCGCGTACAGCGCCCTGGTGCGTGCGGGCACGCAGAGGCGTGTGGGGCCGGCCAGGGCCGGCGGGCGGCGGGTCACTGCACTGCAGCACAGCGGGGCGGGGACTGGGGACCGCAGAGCCTGAGCGACCACAAGTTAACACTGCAGCCTCCTGTACACACGCACACGCACACACACACACACACACACACACACACACACACACACACACACACACACACACACACACACACACACACACACACACACACACACACACACACACACACACACACACACACACACACATCGCGTCGCGTCGCGTCATTGGGCGGGCTTTCGTTTCGTTTTTTTAACACACACACAACACTGCTTGCTGCATCGCATACACTGTCTTTGCGCAACGTTTTCCTTGTGCTCTTTAACACACACACACACACACACACACACACACACACACACACACACGCACGCACGCACGCACGCACGCACGCACGCACGCACACACACACACGCACACACACACGCGCACACACACACACACACACACACACACACACACACACACAGGCGGCGTACGGACCGCGCTGCGCCATCCACGCCATCGTCACCGGCGACGCCAGCGGCCCGCCCCGCACCAACCTGGCCACCTACATCACCGAGTTCAAACGCCTGGCCGACTCAGGTGGGCAATCAGGGGGGGGCGCAGGAGTGGCCAGTGAAAGACAGTGGCTGCGTGTGCCCCTGCCCGGGGCGCACCGCGCTCCCTCACGCTCGCCACCCCACGCCGCCCCTCCAACCGCCACCACACCCTCCTCGCCCTAGCAACCCCCTCTATTGCATTGGGTTTGGTTTAGTTTGGGCTGGTATCTACAACCCCCTCCCCGCCCCTCCCCACCCCAAACCAACCCCCGCCCTCAACCCCCCACACACACAGGCATCCGGCTGTACGGCTACGTGCACACGCTGTCTGACGTGGCGACACACACGGCCCGGCCGCTGTCTGCCGTACAGGCGGACATTGCGGCCTGGTACGGCCCGGGGCTGGCCGAGCTGCTGACGGGCGTGTTCCTGGACGAGGTGGACCCGGCCCTCAGCAACGTGAGTGGCGGGGCGCGGGGGCACCGGGCGTGGGAGCTGTTTTTGCTGTTCCCAACAAGGAACCAGAGGCCTGCGGTGGCCGGAGCTGCGGTTGACGGCCGTGGACCTGGCCTTGGGGCGGAGAAAAGGGGAGGGTACTTGTGGGGGAGCGGGCTTGCGCGCTTAGGCAGGAATGAGGGTGAGGCGGCAGGGGCAGGGGTGAGGGTCAGCGCGGTACGTCACATGCGCATTGTGACTGTACCTCTCTGGTGCAAGCTTTCCCATTCCCTCACACGCACACGCACAGGCCAAGGCGTGGGACTACTACAGCCAGCTGGCGGAGGCGGTGCAGGCGCGCGGCGGCCGTGTGGTGTTCAACCCGGGCACACAGATCGCGTGCAGCCTGGCGCGGCTGTCGGTGGGGCGGGATGGGGCGGGGCGGGGGAGGCAGGGGTGAGCTGTTCGTGGAGAACGGAGCGGTGGAATCACAAGTGGGGGGAAGTGGCCATTGGGCTGGGTGGGTATCAAGGGTCACGCAAGCAGTCGGAGAGGGGAGGGGAGGGGAGGGGAGGGGAGGGGAGGGAAGAGGAGTGCACACTGACAGACTCCCACTCCTGATGACGGCAGTTGCCGGCGCTTACGCGTCTGCATGTCGGGCCTTGTGCACAAGCGCTCGGGGTAGTTTTAGCAGGTGCCGAGTGGTGCCCAGTGGCGTGCCGACCCTGCACCTCGAGACATCCGCCCGGTGAATCCGCCACCCCACCCTCAGGACGTGTACGTGCGCTTCGAGGACTACGCCGCCGACTGGGCGCCAGGCCTCGGCGCCGGCCTGCGCTGTGACTGCGCGGCACAGAGCTCCTGCGCGGCGCTGCTGCACGGACTGGCGCCGGCAGCCGCGGGAGCCGCCGCCACCGCCGCCGCGGTGGCCAGGATTGTGTCGCAGGCGGACGCCCGGTCGTTCTCATACGGTGCGTAAGGGGTTGCGGTGTGTAAGGGGTATGGAAGGAAGGGAGTGAGAGTTGAGCGAGCTGGGTACGGGAGGCGGAACAGCTGGTGCTTGTGCAACAGGACAAAGCTCGGGTCTTCAGGCTGGCCGCAGAACATCTGATCGGGTGGCAATGTGGCTCGATGCGCTAATGCACCCCACGCCCCCAGCCCCTTCCCCGATTCCTTGAAACTTGGGACCGACACATGGTGCTTGGGCATATAACTCTCCCCCGCATGATGCCCCCGTCTTCCGCCGCCTCTTGCGCCACGCCCGCTGCCCCGTGTCCGCAGTGTTCGTGACCGACCGTGTGATGCCCGACCCCTGGGACGGCCTGCCCAGCTACTTCGCGGCGCTCATGGACACAGTGGCGCCCGTGAGTGCTGGGGTGTGTGTGTGGTGGGGGGTTGGGGTTGGGGTTGGGGGGTACTTCATTTAAATCCCGTAAGGGGGGGATGGCGGAGGGCCTGGGTGTGTAGGTGTGCAGAGTAAGGGGCGGAAGACCCAGAAGCAGCCCACAGAGCGCGGAGGAGGTTGGGCCTGGTGGGAGGGCAGTATGCCGAAACAGGAGTAAATGGGGGGGGGGGACAGTCATGATTGTTTAAGTGAAGGCGTAGGGGTGGTGGTGGAGGGGTGTGTTGGTGTGCAGGGTAAGGGGCAAGCTGGCTGGTGAGTGGAGACAGGTCTGGGATTGCTGTGTAGGGGACATACTATGATACTGGGCAGATGCCATGGTGGCAAGCTCGCCTGAGCTGTACCTCACCCTCTCACACAGGTGAGAAACAAGCAGTCACCGCCACCATCGCCGCCCAAGCCCCCTTCACCCAGCCCCAGCCCCAGCCCCAGCCCCAGCCCTAGTTCGAAGCCCAGCCCCAGCCCCAGCCCCAGCCCCAGCCCCAGCCCCAGCCCCAGCCCCAGCCCCAGCCCCAGCCCCAGCCCCAGCCCCAGCCCCAGCCCCAGCCCCAGCCCCAGCCCTAGTTCGAAGCCCAGCCCCAGCCCCAGCCCCACCCCTGGCCCCGGCGCTTCGGGTGGCATTTGGCGTCCCACGGGGCCCCTGCGCTGGCAGTGGCAGCTGAGCGGTGACAACTTCCGGCCCCTGCTGCGCAGTCGGCCCCAGGTCGTTGACGTCGACGTCGACAACGTGGAGCAGCTGCTGCAGCAGGCGGCGGAGGTCGGGGTCAGCCGGCAAGACTTCAAGGTACGGTAAATGGGGCCAGTAATCTGGGGTAGGGCAGAAGCGGATGCGTGACAGTAGGGATGCACGTGGCACAAGGAGGAGAAATGCGAGCGGGACAGGAGATCAAACGCGGTCTGGCACGCGTCATGCACAGGCGTACACGTGCAATACCGGTATGCGCAGTCTGCCAAGCCAGTTTCAAGTTCCCGACCCCACCTCGCCACACCATCCCCGCACCTCGGACCCCTCCTGTCCCGGCCCTGCCGCGCAGCTCATCTGCTACTTCAGCGCAGGCACCTACGAGCCCGCGCGCGCCGCCGCCGACCTGTCACAGCGCCAGGTGTCGTGGCCCGACCTGGAGAAGGCGGCGGCAGCTGCGGCGGCGGCGGCGGGGCTGTCGGTGGGTGCGGGCGGCGGCGCCAAGCCGGGCCCGCTGTACCTGCAGTCCATGGATCCGCCATTTGGTGAGGAGCTGTGGTTGTCTGTGGACCTGGACAGCACCCAGCAGCTGCTGCTGGAAAAGGTGGGACTCAAGGACGGAGGTCAGGGGTGGGGGTGGCAGACGGGCGGGTGAAGTGTTGGGCGCTCCCCCACGGTATGGGTGCAGCCATGCTTGGATTTCACAAAGTGCGCACACCTCACCACATGACGTGTGTGGCTGCCGGCGGCGGGCGCAGGTGATGATCCCTCGCATGCAGTACGCGGCAGCTCGGGGGTGCGACGGTGTGGAGCTGGTGAGTGGAGGGCGGGCGGGCTTCGGCGTGTTTGTGTGTGGGGGGGGAGAAGGGCGGGGATGTGCTCCTGTCCAAACAGCCTCAGTGCATGGACTGTTGCTGCACGCCTTCGACAACGCATCGCGCATTACGCCTCCCCCTTCCCCAATCCTGTCCTCAAACGCCGCCTAGTCCTCCCACACAACAACGCACTTACGCACACCACCGCGCATCACAACACGCACGCAGGACAACGTGGACGCCTACGACAATGTGCCTCCCGCCTCCTTCAAGTCCGTCACGCCGGCACAGCGCCCCGCGCGCGGCGTCACGCCCCAGGCGCAGCTCGCCTTCAACGCCGCCCTGCTGGACGCGGCGCATGGCCTGGGGCTGAGCGCCGGGCTGAAGAACGCGCTGGACCTGTTGGGCAGGAGCTTCGCGGACGGGCGGCGCGTGTCGGACGCGTATGATTGGTGGGTGCTGCGCGTGAGGCAGCGGGAGGGAAGCGCTGGGCCGACGGGAGGCGGGAGAGGCGAGGGCTGGAAGTGGGAAGGGAGAAGCGGGTGTGGCAAGCCGGTGAGGGGGGGGGGCTGGACAGGAAGCGCAGCCTCCGCAGCAACGCCCTACCATGGCGAGGTGGTCTAACCATAGGACAGAGCACAGACGGTACACGTGCGCACGTGCTTCCTTTCCTTATGCTCGTGGACACACAGGTTCCTGAACGAGCGCTGCTGGGAGTTCAATGAGTGCGATGCCTACGGCGACAACATCGGATGGTGGGTGGCTCACACACACGCACGCACGCGCACATATGCGCACACATGCATGCGCGGCATCCTTGAGCTGCCTTACTTCCGCCACATCCTAGGTCCCGAAATTTTCATCCTGTCGCCAGTCCCCTGAGAAACAAAGACCAACAATGATGCTACCCTCTCCAAACCCTATCTCCCAGCACACCCCTCTCCTCATGCACCAGCTTCCCCTGGCCCCCACCCACACTCTAAACACACACTTTTCAAACTCCCTCTCACCCACTCCCTCTCAACCCCGCCCCTGCGCCCCCCGTGCCGCCGCTCTGCCCGCAGGCCCGCCTCCGTCATGGCAGTGGAGTACTGCGACTCGGTGCGGCGCTTCGGCGCGGCGGGGTCGCAGGGCGTGCTGCGGCCCGACTGCGTGTGCCCGCTGGCCAACGCCTTCGTGGGCGCCGCCGGCAACGCCACACTCAGCCACCTGATCAAGACGGTGGACCTGCAGGTGCGCGGACACAACAGACGCCATGTCCTTGGTCCTTCCCTTCCGTGTCGATGCCGTACATTGCGGCGCGCCGTACAGTGCACAGCGGCTGTGTCAGATTCTGTCCACTGTCCACTGTCCATATGGTTCATTGATGCCCGCTCTGTTCAGAAGCTGATTCGCCGTGGCGGTACCACCACCCTTACGTCCTTCACACGGGCCGCCGCCGCAGGCCCTAGGTCTGGACTGCCGGGCCTACTGCGCGGCCCCCGGCGTAAACTGCGTGCCGCCCGCGGGCGGCAAGGTGGCACGCTGCAAGGAGCCCAAGTCCGTGAAGGACGTCTGCCCGCGCTACGGCATCACGGGCGCCAAGAGCCCGGCGGCGCCGGGGGCGCCGCCGCCAGCGGGCGGTGGCAACAAGCGCAAGCCGCCCCGCCGCAGGGCTTCCGAGTATGACTTCCGTGTGTGGCGTGGACACGAGTAGCGCAGGACCTGAGTAAATACTACCGTATACTGATGGTATGTCATTCGTGTATAGCATTCATGCAGAGGAGAGCGGACTTGATAAGGCTTGTTCCAGAGCGCTACCCATGTGAGCGGAGCGCATGCGCCGTGCAATACAATGCTTCAAGCAAGTCCGGTGTGTGCGGATGTTGCGGGCTGGAAGGAGGGTGGGCCGCAACTGCCTACCGCCTACGTGTGTGTATAGGCCGGACAAGTAGGCTGGCTTTGACAGCCATTAACTGTCAAAATGTAGGCACGAAGGGCAGCGCTTTGGACCTTTGGTGTTGCAAGGTGCCCCACCGCCGAGCAGCAGTGAAGGCAGCGGTGGGAGACTGGGAGGGACGGGGCATGGCGTCACCCACGGAGCCCGGAGGTCCTGGTGTAAAGTGCATGGCGTCAGGGTACCGAATGGCGCGCCCGTGTCACACTGTCACCGTGTGGGCGTCATGCAGTGGACGCAGTTGGGCGCACACCTGCATGCCGTGTCTTGGTCGACCCCGCAACCGCCCCACCCGTAGCTTGAGTGGCGGAGCTGCCCTGCCCTGTAGGACAGCGCCCTCGCGTGTTCCGTACCGTAGTTTCTTTTTACATAAGCGTCCACGTGCCATGAGCTCCCTACCACCGGCTGTTCCCAGGCCGCCAGGCTCCTCCGCGCCCCGTGTCGTGCCGTGCTCGGTGCGCCGGTCCCGTGTTCACATGCCGTATTCCGTGTTGCCGCGCGTGTAACACACACACCGCCTCCCCACACACACACGCCCAGCCGCCGTCTGCAACACACTCCCCTCATGCCTACATGTGCACCAGCCGCCAACCGTGACGGCCATCACCGGTCCCGTCACCAACACGGGATGAATGGATGATGCCCATCACGACCAGCTCAGAGCAGTGGCGGCGGCACTCCAACCACTGCTCTGCCTGTAGCCAAGAGCCCGGCCTGTCGTGTGGACCCACCCTGGCTCCGACCTGCTCACCACAGGGCGCCGAGACCCCCGCCGTCCCTTCAACGGAGGCCGCGTCACAGCTTCAGCAACACCATGCCCTGAGTCCGTGTGCCCACACATCCACCAAACGCCCACAACATCAGACAGAGCCGCCGCGGCCTCAATCCCCGCTGCCCTCTTTTTGGGTTTGTATAACTCACCCCAACCCCAACACCCTTTCCCCATTACCAGAAGCCCCCCGGCTGCCCGCAACCTCAGCCCCGTCCGCAACCTCAGCTGTATGGGCCGGCCACAGCCCTGCCCGCCGCGCCGCCTCATGCGTCGCCCTCCTCTCCCTCGCCGCCGCCGTCGTCGGCGAAGCCCTCCTCTCCCTCGCCGGCCAGCTCGCCCTCGCCCGCCGCCTCGTCGTACAGCGCGTCTCCCTCCTCGCCCTCGCCGGCCTCCAGCCCGCCCGCCTCCTCGCCCTCGCCCGCCTCCTCCAGCCCCACAGCCATCTCGTCAAACTCCTCGCCCTCCAGAAGGCCCTCGTCCAGGTCGGCTGTGGGTTGGGGGCGGGCGGTTGGGAGGAGTGCATGAGGTTAGGGGAGGGCAAGAAGGGGGCAGAGGCCCGGTGATGGCTCGTGGCCCGCATTGTAGCTGGATGAAGACTGCCCAGGAGGACACCGACACGCGGCCACCCCACCGCATTCAGCGGCGTGAGGCAGCCGTGCGTCGTGCACTGCCCCCCACAGCAGGCAGCGATCCCACACGAGTGCGCCCCCGCCCTGCTCACCCTGCTCGTAGGCGGCGGGCTCGACCTCCCCGTTGAGGAAGTACTTTACTGGGTTGGGCCAGATCTCGTCCTTGAGCACCTCAGCCACCTGGGGGCGTCAAGGGGGCAGCAGCAGGCGCGTGGGCAGCAGCTAGGTATGAGCCATCACTCGGGTGCTTGGGTGCACCGTGCTAAGGTATGAGCCATCACTTGGGTGCTTGGGTGCACAGTGCTAAGGACTGAGCTGCTCATTTGTTGCTGGCTTCAACGTTGCGCTGTTCACGCCCAGGGAGCGAACCAGAACTGTTGTACCCGTAGCAGGCAAGCCCTCCACTGTTACTGCTACTGCTGCTGCTGCTGCTGCGTCGCCAACACGTCCGCGGCGCGTGCGAGCGAGAATGCATGCCTGGCCGACCACCACCGCTGATCCGTCCGTCCCCACCACCCCACCACTCTACCCCACCACACACACACACGCATGCCGGCCCCCCCCGGCCGCACCTCGTCGGGCGTGCCCTCGCCCACCGCCTCCGCAATGGTCATCCACTCGAAGAACTGCGCGGAGCAGCAGTAGCAAGATTGGGCCCTCATCACGGGTGCACAGCCCTCAGTCCACAACGGTAGGCGGGCGCCACACGCGAACGACACATCTCCAAGTCGATACGACAACCGGCCCTCCGTATGGCGACACGCCACATTCCCCACCCCTGCCTTCCATACCCCTGACCGCCCACTCACGAAGTAGCTGGGGCCGCCGCTCTCCGGGAAGGGCGCCTGCGCACGCACAGAGCGAGCACACGGCGTGCGTCAGATGCAGCGCCATGGCATACCTGCCTCCCCTGTCTCCCGCGTGCGTGCTACCGCGCAGCCGGTGACAGCTCCCCACAGCCCAGCAATCGCTCTTCCCACACTCTACTCTCGACGCCCCCTCCCCCGACAGCCCGCAGCCCGCCCCCCTGCCCTCCCTGCATGCGCACTCACGTAGCCCTCGTTCCAGTGGATGACTGCCGGCTCGATGGTGACCTTGCCGTCGTCTCCGTAGTGGAAGGCCTTGACCAGCGTGCGGTCCGAGAAGTGCGTGTTGTTGGGCGCGAAGGTGAGCACCACCTTGAAGCCGCTCTTGATGTCGTCGAAGTCCACCACGTCCAGCTGAGGGCGGGGAGGGCATGAAGTGGGTGGGTGGGCAACGGGGAGGGGGTTACATTGATGATTATTTAAGAAGTAAAGGCGGAGGGGGGAGGGGAAGTTGCTTGCAAGCACCATTTCGATGTGCGGTAAGGGTAGGAAGCACGGGCAGTCGTCTCCGGGCCCTAACGAACCGAGACCCCAAACCCAGGGGAAGCAGCTCCACTTGCGTCATCCCACCAGTGGTCCCCACGCAGGTGCTCCAGCGCGCGCCTGCAGCCGCCCCCCCCCCCCCGTGACTGTTCTGTGCTGTTGTGCGCGCCACCGAGCCCGGACGGCGACATGAATCGCCTGCGCCGCTTGCCCTGCTTCTCCACGACGCCCGGTCCCTTCCAGTATTATCGCTTGCATCTGTCGCCTCTGCCTGTGCTCCGCTAGTTTGCTTTGTTTGGTCTGGTATTTACCCTTCCTGCCAACCTCACGCGGAGCCGAAACAGAACCAGGCCCACCGCCCACCGTGGGCCCCGCCCCAGCTCTGCACCTTGCACCTTGCAGCCATGCAGGCTGCTAACCCACCCTCCAGGCTCCTTGCATGCCGTGCACATATATAAGTAGCCGACCTCTTAGTGCGTTCCAAACAGAAGTGCCTCGGGCCCAGGCAACCCCTTGGCAACAACCGAACCGGCACGCAGCCCCTCATGCCTGCCTGTCCTCGTGGCGCGCAGGCAGGCCGCCGCCCTACCCCACACCTCCCCCGTACGCCTTTGCACTCGTAGGTCTCTCAGCATTTTGACCTCACCTCAACCAAGAACTCCAGAACCTGGGAGTCGTCGTCTGTCAGTTGGTCCGCGAGGGTGGGGTGCGAGAGAAGGGTTCGCTGCCAGAACAGCGGCACCTTCTGAATGATCTCCGCACGTTGCGCGTAGATAGGTCTGCGCTTCTTGTTGTACTCCTGCTCCACTGCCAAAACACGGTCGCTGGCCTCGTCGTTGACCTGCACCGGGCCGGGGTCAGCATGGGGCGACACGCCAAGAAAACTCGCACCGCATGCCTCGATAATGTCCCCATACAAACGCGCACCTTGTCAAGAGCACGCTGGCAGTCCTCCAGCTCGGCAGCGACACTGTCCTCTGCCGCTTCCGGTGCCCAGTCCGCAGCTCCATTCTCGGCGGGCGCCCCCTCATCTACACCCTCTTCATCGTCCACCTTTAGCCGCTTTGGTGACGGCTCTGCTGACATCCTGCTCGCAAGCTTACAGTGTCCTTAGGGCGACTCTCCAGCAAAGTCCACTTCCGCCACTCAAGTCAAGTATTTTGTGCTTTCAAAATTTTACAAACTAGACTATTAGGCGAAGGCCCATGCAACGAGAGTGCAAAACGGAAACAAAGTGCATGGGGCCCGATTGCCGCTATGAGTTAAATGCATCAGCCTTTCACAGAAATATGCTTGCTTCGTATTTCTTAAACCATATCCGGTCACCAATTCAAAGCTTGGCTTAAGACCAGAAAGGTCCAGAGGACGGAGCAAAGCCGATGGCGAGTGCGCTGTTTGCGCAGCGCGTGCCGCTGTCCCACGGCTCGGTTTCATTGCAAAATCAACATAGAGGGGATTTTTTGGCGCCAAGGAGATCTGCGGCGAGCGTCGCGTCTTGGCGCCCGCAGACGCAACCGCTTGCGGGTAAGTCTTTCCTCTTCGCGAGTTAGCCCGATGCACCACGCAGGGCGCTGGCATTTGAGGTGACTGTTCTACAGCCTCTTCGGCAGGCTCAACCCAATTCGGTGCTTTCCCCGCAGAGTCGTCTTCGGCAGCAGCTCCCGGCTCTCCCCGGCTCTTGGGACCGACAGCAGCGGGGGCCAGCAGCGGGGGCCAATTCGCCCAGTTTCGTGAATTCCAACGGCAAGCCAGCAGTGCAGCATCTCGTCAACCGGAAGATGACAGGGCCAGCACAAGCGGCTCCACGGGGGAAGGAGGCCGTTCAGCAAGCACCAGCGGCAGAGCGTGAGTCGAGGGCGGCGTGGACACAGGAGGGAAGGGGAACCTGCTATACGTCGGCCCTGCCAGCTCGCCTACGGCGCGTGATTTATAGGCGCGGGATTTGCACCTCGGGGCCGGCGCAGCCCCAACAGCCCGTGCTAGGCCAGGGGGACGCTGCGTCCTGTCGGGGGCTACACACAGCAGCTGCGTATGCCATCCCAGGGCAGGCAGGCGAAATGCGTACGGGGGGGCTGAGAACCACCGGCCACAAGCGGGCTTGTGCTGACATGGCAACTACCCATGTGCGCCTATGCAGGCGGAGGCCGTACAACAAGAACTACTGGCGCCAGCTGCCGCAGGGTGCGTGCCGGGCTGGCGTGGGGTGTGCGTCTGTGCATGCGTCTGTGCGGGTGGAGGGGTGGGGGTGTGGAGGGAGCCGCAGGGCAGGCGGCGTGCGGCATGGAGCCCGCTGTAAGGTTGGGCGCGGGCAGCCCGCGCGTGTCCGTGTACGCGGCTTCGAGCGGACCTCCGGCGCCATTGCGCCCCACCGTGTACTGGAGCGGCCTACACCCGGCTGCTCAGGCAGCTCCGGCGGGGTGTGTGTGTGGGGGGGGGGGCGGCAGCCGAGGCCAGGCAGCCCCCCAGGGCGCTCGGGAGGGCAGAGACACGCAGGGGAAATAGACACACGCAGGGGGCAGACATACGCAGGGGGCAGACATACGCAGGGGGCAGACATACGCAGGGGGCAGACATACGCAGGGGGGGGTTGGACACGCGGGAGGAGGGGGGCAACTTGCGCGGCGCCAGGCAGTGCGCTGTGCATTGGATTATCGTTGCCAGCCGCCCACCATCACCACCGCCACCACAACGGTGCACGCACTGCTCTGGCACGCAGGCTGGTTCGCCAAGCCCGACTACACGCCCGTGACGCTGTATGAGGAGATTGTGCGGAGGTGCGAGACCAACACGTGCGGTGAGTGCGGCACCGTGTGTCATGTGCCGGTCGCCCCACGGCTGCACGCGGCTGCTCGACACCAGCACCACACACAGACTCCTCGCTTACCCGGCCACCGGCACGCCCCACCCACCCACCCACCCACCCCCACCCCTGTACCGCTTTTCCCAACATCCTTTCAACCCCCAAACCCCCCGCTCCTCCCCCCGGCAGGTGTGGACGCGCTGTACATGATCTGCAAGCTGGCCGCCACGCCGCAGGACGCGCGGGTGGCGCTCAACGCCTTCGCGGCTGTGCGCGCCTCGCTGGTGCGGCAGGGCCGGGTGGCGCCGTACGACACGCGCCTGGCGGTGGCGTTCGTACACGTGAGCGAGGGGCGGGAGGACGGGGGTGAGAGAGATTGGGAGAGGGGACAGAGAGGTTGGGAGAGGTGACAGAGAGACACAGTCAGTCGCCTGGGGTGGGAGGGAGACTGGAGGAGGGGATTGGGTCAGGCGGCAGACATTGCCAAGCCGAATGCTGTGGCCTCAGCCGTCCACCTGTGCGTGCCTGTGGGCTGCCTGGTCTTGGTTTATTTGGGTGTCGAGTTCTGGCCGACCCACCAACCCATCCCTCACCACACCACCACCACCTGCACTTCTGCCCCAACAGATGATTCGTGACGCGGACGCGCCGGACGTGTTGGTGGAGGCGCTGCGGCGGGCTCCGGAGCTGGGGCTGCTGCTGAGTCAGACGCGGCTGCACGAGCTGCTGCAGCGCTGGGGCGAGCTGGGCGAGCTGGCCAAGATTGAGGAGGTGGGCGGCGGGCGGGAGTGGGGAGGGGGCGAGGGAGGGCGTGGGCGGGGGGTGGAGGGGGCCGGAGGGGTGTGGGGAGTTGGAGAGAGGGGCCGGGGCGCAAGTCGGGGCGCAAGTCGGGGCGCAAGTCGCTTTCAGCCAAACAAGACTCAGACCGGGGGTGGGGGTTGGGGGTGGGCAGGTAGGTAGAGGCGGTTTCGGACGAGTGGCACTGCTGGGGCCGCCGGCGGCATGGCGGGCAGCGGTTGTGCCCAGGGCGTCTGGTGTGAGGCAGCGTGAGGGATGGGCATTGCCCAGGGGGTTGGGGGCAACAGCGGCTGCAGCTGAAACGGCACCGAACATCAATACCACCGTCGCCACCGCAACTCCCTCCGCCCATTGCCCCCGGCTCCCACACCACCCTGCCCGGTAACACAACGCGTCTGCTGTACTACCGTACCTGGATACGCCTTCACTTCTTAAATAATCATGGATGTAACCCGCCCCGCCCCTCCCCGCCTGCAGGTCCTGGCCGCCATGCCTCTGGGCGGCGTGCCGTACAACCACGTGACCGCCTACATCGTCATCCGCACCGCCGTCAACCTGGGCGCGCAGGACAAGGCCGAGTACTACGCGTCGGCCATGGTGCAGCGGCAGGTGGGCGTGGGCGTGGCGGAGGAGGGGGAGAGGGAGGGCCGGTGCAGGGGAGGGGGCCGGGGCAGGGCGGGGTTTGGGCGCGGCGTTAGGGCATGGGCGCGGTGTGGGGGCGGGGGTCTTGGAGGGCGCGGGGAGCTAAGGGGGGGGGCTGTGTGCGCTGTATCACGGGGCTGGTAGCGGTGAGGCGCCACAGGCGGTTGTGGCACGCCCGTTGCCGACGCACCCCTATCCTCTATATGGCATCCCCCCCTTATGAACGTCCCCCCCCCCCTCGCCTGCGCCCCACAGATCCGGCTGACGCCTGCGGCCATTCGACTTCTTGAGGGCGGGCGGGAGCGGCTCCGGCAGCAGCAGCAGGACATGACGCAGCAGCAGGACGTGTATTAGCAGCTGTAGCAGTAGCAGCAGCAGCCACTGCAAAGGCAGCCCGGTTTGGGGCTGTTGACAACGAGGCGGCTGTGTGGGATTTTGCGGTGTTTGGTGGAGGCGGTGAGCGCACCGAGCAGGGTAGAGGTGGACGGCTGGACCAGGGGAGGAACGTCCCTGCGGCCTGCGCTGGCCAGGCACGCCATTCCTGTCTTGGCCAAGCTCCCGAACACGCCGCGGACACTGCGTCAACGCAAAACTGTAACTTAATTTTTGGGCAGGAGCGTCTGACGCGTGTTGAAGTGAGAGGCGGCCTTGCAGACTGGAGTGCCGCATGGTTGGAAACGCGGCGACAAGGGGGCCCCAGGGAGAGGGCCCGGTGCCAGGCTGGTGCCAGCCGACCGGCGTGAAGCAGGACGGCAGGACACAGGCGGCAGTGTTAAGCTACAGGATGAGGCTGGGTTGCGCCAGACAGCGCCCCGAGTCGCGACACGACCCCACACCCGCATACCCCCAGCACCCCCTATCCATAGCGGCACAGCCCCCTTGAACCGTGTCATGGATGCGGATTACAATTGAAGGGACAACCCGACAAGCGGGGGCACGCCGTACCCACGCCGCGAAGGGCCATCTGCGACCCAGAGAAACAACACCCGCCCCCGGGTTGGCTGCCGACCTTCATAGTGTGACGCACATGAGTCGAAGCCAAGCCGAAGCCCGCCAAAGCCCCACCGCCACGTAACACCCCTCATCTCGTATAGGTCTTTTGGCGGCAGCACCAACGCACAACAAGGCGCGACAGGCCAGAGGTCTGCCGACATCCCCATCAAACGCAAGCACCACACATTTTCTCGTCGGCGTCACAGACGCGCAATGTCTTGGCCCGGAGGCCCATGTCCTGAAACGTCGGTGCCGAGGCACCACAAAGGGAAACCGAGCCGGAAACTGACCAAACCACCAGTACACCACAACACCTCGCCACGGGCACACCGCCAGCCACCCGCCCCACCAGCGAACTAGACCGACCCGACAAACAGGCACGCGCGCGCCCGGAGGCGAACAGGCGCACCAGCCGCCCGGGCGCCCGGGCAACAGCCGCCCAGGCACTCACAACCCGACACCCGGGACTACCCGACCAGCGTCATCTGCTGCCTAACGGTCCCTGAACCGCCATGCTACGAACGGCACCCGCAACCTAACTATCTGCTGAGCCAGCAAGGCCGCCGGTGGAGACGACAGCGGGCCAGGCGGCACGAGGAGAGGCGCACAGGGCTGCGTGCATGGCCAAACCCTCAGTTGGGAAATTCGGACAGGAAGCAGTGAATGGGGCACAGTACTATACTAGGGGAAACGATAACGTGATCTCAGGGGCGTGGGGGGGGGGCTAGAAGGGAAGGGGCGCTGTAACTGGATTGCGTGGTGTGCGCGGTGCATTCTTCGCACACCTCGGCAGCAGCCCGGCCCCGCGTTCCCTGGCCTAGTGACGCCGGTTGCCACCAGCAACCAAATGCCATGCATGCGGCCAGTATGCGCATGCGTCGCCCCCGCGGCCGAGCTGCACGCACATGCCGACCGAAAGGAAATGGGTGTTGCGCGTCAGAGCGGGTTTGAACAAGTGATTTCTTCGCTCCGCCATGCACAGCAAGCTAGCTAAGCTGGATGTATTAGGGGCTTGGTTTGTTCATTTGCACCTCTCCAACACGTACGACCTCCAACCCTCCTACAATTGCCCATGCGCCGGGTTTTATAGGTCGCCGGTGCGTATGATGGGCTGCAGTAACAACATTCTTCTCGTGGTTGTGTGTTAAACGTGCACAGTTAAATACATTACATATCTCGTTGACACTACAAACCAGCGATAGAAGGATGGCCCTTGCTCAGAAGATGAACGTGCCTGTGGCCGCTAAGGCCCAGGGCATTGTCGCTCCCGCTGTGCGCCCTATGGCCGCGGCTCGCCGTGTGCGCAGCAGCATCCGCGCGCAGGCCAGCCAGGCCCTGACTGTGTCGCAGAGCAAGGCGGTCGCTCCCAGCAACGGTGCTCCCGCCCCTCTTGCTCAAGTGGAGGAGGTCGACATTGCTCGCCACATGAACGACCGCCATGCCCACATCCTGCGGTGAGTTATCGGCGAGGGTTATCCGGTTGAAGTTCGCGAATCTGGAGCCGGCATGTGAAAAGCAATTTCGTGCGCGCTGACTTGGGTTCGCTTATGGCAGGTACTTCCCCACCGCGCTGGGCGTCGATGACTTCATGGCCCGCACTGAGATTGTCCTGGGTGGCTTCGGCTTCACCGGCGACAACACCATCGGTGAGAGGCGTAGGAGGGTTTGGCGAAGTTTCGTTGTAACCTGAATTCTGACGCTCATATTTGGCGCTCACATTGCTCATGAATACAATGCATGCTGTATCAAGGGGTTCCAGCGCCAATCGAGCTGGTCTGGGGTTCCCGCGCTTGTGGCCTTGCCACTTCTCCTCTTCGGCTCCCCGCTGACGGGACCTCGCCCGCCCTTGCCTGCTGCTTCCTTCCTTCCTCCCTCCACAGCCATGACCAACCTGTGCCGTGATGAGGTCACCCAGGTGGTGAAGGACAAGATCGAGGCCGCCTTCGGCTCCTCGTTCAACACCAACGGTCTGGGCGCCGTCCTGACCTGCGGTGTGACCGGCATGAAGGCCGGCCTGTCCCACTCGCCCGTGTGCGCCGGCGGCCGCGAGCGCTACGTGTTCTTCGCCTTCCCCCACATCGCCATCAACTCTGAGGGCGAGGTTGGCGCCATCTCCCGCCCCGGCCGCCCGAAGATGTCGTGCGCCTGCGGTGCCCTGCAGAAGGTGAGAGCGCTGCTGGCACCTGCTGCGTTGCTGCCACCTGCTTTGCACTGCGGGTTTGGAAGCGAGAGCGTTGGGAAGCAATTGGGATGGACACTATCACAACTACAGCAGCTGCAGCGAATCCAACCACAGCCCGCTGCCTTCCTCGCCCGCCCCCGCTCACTCGGACCCCCCCCTCTCTCTGCTCCTGTCCTCTCCTCCCCCGCAGTGCCTGGTCGAGCTGAAGGCTGAGGGCGTGGACGCCGCCGTGCGCGCGCCCGGCCTGCACGACCCCATTGAGCCCGAGTACAGCATCCTGAAGCAGCGCCTGGCCCGCCGCATCCGCTACGAGAAGCTGGACCCCCAGCTGATGGACCTGCCCTCGCTCACCGCCCTGGCCGAGCGCACCATCTCCGACGACCTGGAGTACCTGATTGAGAAGGCCGTCAACCCCGCCACCTCCGACTACGCCGTCATCACCGGCGTGGAGATCCACAACTGGGCCGCGCACCTGGAGGAGGGCGGCGACCCGTCCATGGAGTTCATTGCGCCCACCAAGGCCTACGTGGTGGTCAACGGCGTCAAGACCCACCTGGACCTCATGATGGTGCCGGTGAGTGGGCTTCTTGAGGGGGGGACGGCGGGAGGGCTGGATTGCGTTGGGTGTACAGGAGGGCTGGGTGGTCTGGGCGCTGCCTTGATTGGTGCTGTGTTGCTTCTTGGAGGGAGGGCGACAGGGTTGCGCTTCGGTGCCAGCACCGGAAGAAAAGGCGGCGTGGCGGGCCCTGACAAGGTTCGTAGGTACGGCAAGGACTCAACAGCAGGAGCCTTGCACACCTGCTGGACACAAGCATGTCGCTGACGCATTTCCTCCTCTCCCTCCCTCGCCCTCGGCCCTCGCAGCCCATGTCGTTCCGCCAGCTGCAGCTGATGGCCGCGCGCTCCCTGGCCGACGTGCCCCCCGGCGACATCTGCGCCGGCCAGCGCGGCAGCGTGCTGCAGGAGATCCCCTACGGCTACCTGGAGAAGCGCATGGGCGGTGCCGCCACCACCGGCACCGTGGGCCGCGCCGCCAACCCCGTCAACCTGCAGATCGCCGCCGAGTGGCCCTCGTGGCAGAGCCGGATCCGCCGCGACAACAACGCCGCGCCCTACACCCTGCACCAGCTGGAGCGCGACATGTCCGCCCCCACCATGGACTCGCCCGAGCTCGCCAACATGAACTAAGCGCATCGCCCGAGAGTTTGCAGCCTGGCGAGCTTGCTAGCTACCGCTAGCGAGCTTGCGGGTGCGTGCTAGCTGCCGGAGCTTGGCGAGGGCAGCTGCGTTCGTGCGCTCGATTTTCAGGGCTTACTGTGTTGCGTGGCGGTGATGATGGTGTGGTAGTACTTTCGAACGGTTTCGAGGGAGGGCACAGCGGGCTGCGGCGGTGCCGTGCGGTTGGACGCCTCTGTCTGCCACACTCGCATTCAGTGGCGCAGCAGGCGGTGGCGGCTCTCATGGCCCCGGCCCGCCTGCAGCCGCGCCTGCGGTAGTGTTGGAGAGGTATCCGGGAATCAGCAGCAGCGAAGGGTCTCCCTGAGCGCTTTCACTGCTTGGGAGCTGCGGCGCGCGGCTCGCCCACGCATGAGTTGACATTGGGAGGGCTGCTCTTAATCGGAGCTTGTGAAGCACAGGGGTCATTGTCTACGTCGCAGCATCACTGCACATCGCATTGCGTTGCGGATGTGCCTGACTGGATTTGCGTTTGACTCGATGACTTGATGACACGAATCACATAGCCATGACACACCAAGAGCTAGCATGACTGGATGGAGTGACCCCCATAGCTAGAGACATTGACGGATGAGAGCATCTCGAGCTCAACACAGCAGGAGTGGAGTGGGAGCACGGTCAGGCGGTTTTGCTACATGTAGGCCTGCCGTGTTTGCATCTGAATGTATATTGTGCGCTGTGTGGGAGGAACCCCAACAGCAGAGCGTTGCGTGCGGCGTATTGGAGGTGATCGCCTCGACGCCAAGAGAAGAAGGCGCGGAGCAGGCGGCTGTAACAACAGAAATGAATCTGATGCGACCAAGCCTGGGAGGGAAGGGTCATGAATCGAGTACGGACTCGAGTCGGTGTAGGCGTGTAGACTTCATTCCATCACGACCACCTACAGCGAGACTCGAAGTGGTCTTAAATGAAGGGCTTTGCGTAGTGCGCGCACGACCCTTTGAACACCAACCCTCCCACCCCACCCACCCAGCTCGCATGAAACGGCAAATACCACTATGGCTCCAGTACAAGGCGCCGGAGCACATGTACCAGGATTGTTTCGGGTTGCCCATATTGCAGAGTGGTAGGTCGACATCTTACGGCATGCAAACCGCCTACACCTGCCCATGTGACGGCTTTCACAGGGCGCCGCCCGCCGGTGCGTATGGAGGGATGGCGCGCGCTCTGGTGGCGGTCCTGCCGGTGGCCAGTGGCCGCTCAGCCGACGAGCGCCAGGCCACTGCTGCTCCCACCGTGCGGCGTGTGCGCCCTACGGCCACGGTGGTTACCGTATCGGGCTATCAAGTCAGGCCTGAATGTCAAGAGTCGCATCCACCATCGTCGCCCTCGCTGTGCCCCCTATGGCCGCGGCTCGCCGTGGGCACAGCAGCGGCCGCACGCAGGCCAGCCTGGCCCTGACTGTGCCCGTGTGTCGCAGAGCAAGGCGGGCGCTCCCAGCAACGGTGCTGCTGCCCTCAGGCGTCTGGCCCAAGTCACCACGTGGTACAGGTAGAGCAGGTGACGCTGCACGTCAGAAGGACATGCCACTTGTTACAGGCGCACTCTCCCGTCGGCCTGGACGTCCGGGCTCTACAACGGGGACTGGCACAGTACCCCACACACGTTTGTTCACCACGCCGCGCGGCAGCAATGAATGCTGAGGCCCTCAAGTTCCCATCCCTCAATGCACCACACACGCCTGCTCACCCGCAACCCCCAACAACGACCTCGCACAAACGCCCGCTCCTCGGACCTCCACCTCCCACGCCGTCCCCCGTTCCCCCTTCCCCTCCCTTGCCCCCCTGCACCTTCTGCACCCCTTCTCCACCACCACCACCAACGCCGCCTCCTCTACTTCTTGCGCGCGCCGCCGCGCTCCTTGAGTCCCAGGTTGAGCACCACGTCGGGGCTGACGTTGTAGTGCGCCAGGCTGAGCTCGTCGCGCATGAAGCCCACGCCGTCGCGCGCCAGCTTCTGCTTGTTGGCGGGCAGCTCCAGCACCGCCGCCAGCCGCTGCTTGAACTCCGCCACCGAGTCCGTCAGGCTGCCCACCTCCACCTCCAGCAGCTGGCCAATGAGCTTCTCGTTGCCCTCCACCTCCGGCGCCAGCACCTTGACGCGGCCGGGGCCCGGGAAGCGCGCCAGGAACTCCTCCTCTGGCTGCAGGACGAAGTCGCCCGCCACACGCGCCCGCTTGGCCTCCGGCTGGTCCTCGGCGGGCAGCGGCGGCGCGTCATGGCGCGGCGGCAGGGGCGGGCCGCCGCCGCCGCCGCCACTGGCGCCGGGGGGCGGCGGCGGCGGCATGCCACCCGGCCCGCCACCGGGCATGGGCTGGCGCGGCGGGCCGCCCATGGGGCCGCCCATGCCCATCGGCCCGCCCATGGGGCCGCCCATGCCCATTGGACCGCCCATGCCCATCCCCATCGGTGGCCGCATGCCCATGCCCATCCCCATCCCCATGGGGCCGCCCATTCCCATCGGGCCGCCCATGGGACCGCCGTAGCCCATGCCCATGGGACCGCCCATAGGACCGCCCATGGGGCCGCCCATGCCCATCGGGCCGCCCATGCCCATGGGTGGCCGCATGCCCATGCCCATGCCCATCGGCCCCGACGGACCCATACCCATGCCCATCGGCGGCCGCATGCCGCCGGGCGGCGGCGGCGGCGCCATGGCGCCGCCAGGCCGCGCCGCCGGGCCTGCTGACAGCGGCTGGGGGATGGACGAGGCGCCTGCCGGGGCGCCGGAGCGCTCCGCCAGGTCGGCCCGGTTGTCGGAGATGGCGCGGACCTGGTTCTGCAGCGCGTCGCCGCCGGTGGTGGAGCCGTCCCAGGCCACGGGTCGGCCGGCGCCCGAGGTCATCTTGTCCTTGATCTCGTCACGCACCGCCTGGAGGGCAGGCAGCAGCAACACGTGAGGCAGCGGGGCAGGGCACGCACGAGGCAGCGCTACAAACGGCGTTGGAATGGCTCCTCCCAAGGGATCGGAGGGCTGAGCTACCACCCCCACAGCCCCGCTTGTCTGCCCCGCTGGTCGTCCGCCCGCGCCCAGCACTCAGCACATAGGCCCGGTACGTGCGCGCGCACACGAACACGCAGACACGCACACCCTCCACCCTCCGCCCTCCGCGCACCTGCTGCAGCTCCTCCTCCGTGGAGCCGAAGATGTCGGGGCGGGAGGTGGCCAGCCCCACCAGGTTGCGGGTGATCTCATCATCCGTGGCCTGCGGGGGTGGCCGTGTGCGGGTGTGCGGGTAAAAGGGTTAGGAAGAGGTGTTGAGCGTGCAGCGCCTGAGCGGGTACCCGTCTCGCCAGGCTAAGGGTCTGGGTCCCGGTAAAACTGGACTTGGGATTCGACTGCTCTCACTTTGCACCAGCGCCGCCCGCCCTGCCGTTAACCCGCCGCGCCGCAACGGCCCAGGCCGCCCGCCTCCGCCCCGCCATCCCACTCGCCCACCCCACCACCTGCCCCCCAGCCCCCCTGCCCACCTTGGTTGTCTCCTTGATCTTGGACAGCATGATGTCGCGCTGCTCCTTCCAGCGCGGGTCAATCAGGCTGATGCGCATGTGCTCGGCCATCTCGGAGATGGGGATGAGCTCGCCTGCGCGGTGGCAGGGAACGGTGGCAGGGGGAGAACTTGGTTAGCATGACGCCCATGTCAACCATGTGCCGCCCATGTCAACCATGTGCCGCTCACGTCAAACCACATGCGGGCAGACGCGCGTGTCGGCCGCCCCACGCCCCTACCGGTGATGGGCGACACCACGAACTTGTTGGGGTCGTAGGCGCGGCCGGCGTGCACCGCCGCGCTGCGGGCCGCCGCGCGCTGGTAGTTCTTCACCACGCGCCTGGGCGCGCCGTCCTCCTCCTCCTCGTCCATGTCCATGCCCTCGTCCTCCACGCCCGGCGGCGGCTCGGGGGCGGCGTTGGCGCCCGCCGGCTCGCCGCCGCCGGCGGCCGCGGCGGCTGCGCGCGCCTCCTGCGCCGCGGCCTCGGCCACCAGCGCCTTCTCCTCCTCGTCCATCTCCATGTCCGCCTCCTGTGGGGCCGGGGTTGGGTAAGGGAGAAGGGGGCGGTGTGATGGGGGTGGCCCTGGGCGGACGACGGGGCCGGTGGCATCCGCGCCAGTCTCGTGCCCTTTTCTTTACCTTCCCGCCAACCTGCCAGCCCCAACTCTGCACCCCTCGCAAACACCTCCCCCCCCCCACGCCCTGCCCCCCTCCCAACGTTCCCACGCCCCGCCACCCGACGCGGCCCGCCTCCCCACGCTCCACGGCCCGCCTCCGCACGCCCCCCCCCACCGCGGCTCCCCCCCCCCACCTTGGCGCTCTGCGCCGCCGCCTCCTCCGCCTGCTGTAGGTTGAGCGCCTCCAGCGCCTCGCGGCTCTTGTTCATGGCGATCACGTCGCGCAGCGTCAGCGGCGGCGGCAGCTCGGGGTCCTCCTCCTCCGTGAAGTTGATGGTCTCAACCACCACGAAGTCGTGCCAGTCGATGGCCTGTCGGGTCGGATCGCAGTGTGTCATGTCGCGGCGTGTCGGGTCGGGTCGGGTCGCGGCGTGCCATGTCATGTCATGTCGGTGCGTGTGTGTCCGCAGCGGGTTGTTGGGCCGGATTTGGTATGGGCGGATACATGGGCAGCCGGCCTGCACCCATGTGGTGCCCTGGCCCCATCCTGCGCCTCATCCCAACGGCCCAGCGCCACAGGACCGCCCTGTGGTGCAGCCTTGTCCACACCCCCTCTGGAGCTGCCGCCACCCCAGCCCCTGACGCGACTCACACGCCACAGCGCACAGCCCCTGCCCCGCCGCGGCCCCCCCGCACCTGCACCGCCTGCCGCTCCCGCTCGGCCTCGTCAGCCGCCTCCTGCGCCTCGCGCTCCTTGTGGCGCTCCCACTCCATGCGGCGCAGGCAGCGGTCCAGCAGCGCAGGCCTACCCGGGGGCAAGGTAAAGGGGAGTTGATAAAGGCCGGGTGGGTGGGGCCGACAGCGTGCGTGCGTGCGCACTCTCATCCGACTGGCCTTGCAGCACGGCGCAAGCAGCACTCACCTCCACCTCCCGCCTTCCCCTCTGCCCCTCCCTGCTCTCCAGCCCCCTCCCTCCCTGCCTCCTTCCCTCCCGGCCCTTCCTCCCTGCCTCCCCCTCCTCCCTCCCACCCTGCCTCCCTCCGCCCCCACCTGTCCTCCACGTCCTTGGCCAGCCGCTCCTTGAGCCCCTTGTCCGGCATCATGACGCGGCTGTAGGCGTCCGCCAGCGCCGTGAAGAACGCAAACAGGCTGTGCGTGGGCTTCAGGAAGTTGAACTGTGCGTGTGTGTGTGAGTAGTGGGTTGGGGTTGGGGGGAGGCACGGAGGGAGGCGGGCGGAGGGTGAGGGAGGGACAGGACGGCACGGGGCAGGGTTGGGCAGGGTGACGGCGGCGGACAGGCTGCTGTGCTGGTGGCGTGTACCGTGGGAGCGCCGGGGCCTGGAGCGCCGGCTTCTGCGCGCCAGGCCCAGTCCAAGTCCTTCCCGGCTGACCTCTTCCCCCGTGCCCCGCCCCGCCCCGCTCCATTCCTCCGGATGCCACGAGCCGCATCGGTCCCATCTCCCTCCCCCTTACCGCAGTCGCCCTGCTGCCCCAACCCCAGTTGCCCCAGCCAGAGTGCCCCGCCTCTACCCCACCACCACCCCCGCCCTTATCCCTTCCCCCTTCCC
The DNA here is from genome assembly GCF_000002595.2 of Chlamydomonas reinhardtii. Taxonomy (NCBI): domain Eukaryota; kingdom Viridiplantae; phylum Chlorophyta; class Chlorophyceae; order Chlamydomonadales; family Chlamydomonadaceae; genus Chlamydomonas; species Chlamydomonas reinhardtii. Next base: position 8,461,186 of record NC_057009.1, on the reverse strand, counting down.
TCCCCGGCGCTCCCCAGGGTGCCTCTCCCCCCCCCCAAACCCCCCAAACCCCTCAACCCCACCTGCGGGTTGGTGTGCTCGCGGCTGGACAGCCCCGCCAGGAAGGCCTTGCCGTTGCGTGCCACGAACTGCGCCGTGAGCTTGATCACGTCCAGGTCCACGGCCGTCAGGCCCTCGGGCACGTGGACCTGCAGGGGGGGGCAGGCGGCAGGAGGGTGGGGGATGAGCGCGTGTGCGTGTGGTGTTGGCAGTGTGGGCAGCGGAGGCCGTGGAGTGTGCTTTGCGCCGATGCTGACCTCACGCTCTGCGCTGAAGTTGGAAGCAACAGCCCTTTTTGCCATCCTTACACCTGATGAACTCTCCCACCCAGTAGGCAACTCCTCCGCTCACGCTCCACTTTCCTCCCGCTGCCTCCCACCCCATCCCACAACAGCCCACCCACCCCCACCTCCGCCCCCTCCCCCTACCGTGTACAGCTCGTCCAGCGGCTTCTCCAGCGGCCGCACTGTGGCCTTGGGCGGCAGCACCACCGGCACGGCCACCGGCGCGGCGGCGGTGGGCGCGGTGGCCCCCGCGGCGGCACCGGGCGCGGCGCCGTCCTTGGCCGCGCCGCCCTCCTCCGAGAAGTCCTTGATCTGTGTGTGTGTGTGGGGGGGGGGGGGGGCCGAGTGAGTGAGAGCGATAACGCGTGTGGGGTAGCAACCGTGGCGTGCGTGACCACTCCAGGATGTCTGCAGGTGGAAAGCCAGTCGTTGTGCGCCGCCCCCGCTGGTGTGGTGGCGGCAGTGTCGCCGCTCGCCCCTGTGAGCTGTGCCCCCCTCCCCGAGTCCCTGCCCCTAGGCACCGCTAGGGACCGCATCGCCAAGCCGCACACCGCTTCCAGGTGCCACCGCCCTGCCCCCGACCCCATGTAGCAGCGAGAGCTCTTGGACGGCGCCGGTGAGCTATTGGTCCCACCGCCCTGCCGCGGACCCGTGTGTGTCCCCGACCCGGCTGCGGCCCCGCCTGTTGCGCCCGGGTCCGGCGTTGCAGCGCCCGCACATGCCCCTGCCCCATGCTCCTCGACACCTGCGTCCCGCCTCGTCCACCACCCTCCAGTCCACACGGCCAACACGGTGCCTCCCCCCTGTTGGCCGTCCTCACCCGCATGCGGTAGTAGGCATGGTAGGGGTCGGTGGGGACCAGAAAGTTGAATTTGACGTTGTTCTTCTCATTTGAAAGAATGCGCTTCTCGAACTCCGAACCTGGGCGCAGAGAGAGCGGGAGATGCATTGCCAGGTAGGGGTAAGAAGGAATGTTAGAGGATTGACATTATGTGCAGCCCCAAACGCCTGGATTTGCGGGCGCATACGCGCGTGCGCCCCAAGGTCGGGCAAGGCACGGCCCCGTGCCTGTCGCTGTGGCGTTTGGGTGGCGCGCACCCGCCGCAACCCCACCAGCACTTGAGCGGCCCTTCAGCTTGGCGCTATGCGCCAGCGCCCCTGCTACATCCTCGCGCGTATGCGCCCATGCCTAGCTGTGCGGGTTGCGCCTTGGGGCTGAGACGCTGGACAAAAGGATGACGCGCCACGTCGACCCCCCACGCCAGCACACCCACCCCACCCCCGAGCTCCCGCGAGCCCCCCAGCCCCGCGCGCAGCCCCGCAAGCGCATGCAAGCCCCACTACGGCCTCCTTGGCCCTCCTGCTAGCCTTAGCGCCGGCTGCGCACCGTTCTTCGACACGAACTGCGCTGTTTTGTCGATAATGGCGCGGATGTCCGGCGGCGGTAGGATAACGCCAACTGCCTTCGTGTGAGTAATGACCTTTTTCAGTCCCTCGAGGTCCGGGATGTAGGTCGACGAGCCGCTGCCAACTCCTCCTGCTGCCACGATGTCGGTGGAGTGGGGCACCGAGCGGGCCTCCCCCACGGCCACAATGGCCCCTTCATTTGGCTCCTCGGTCGTCATAGCCCCAAGCTTTCCTGGGCGAAAGCCTGGGGCCTCAGTAGGAAAAGCAGGCTGCTAGGCACGCACAGGCCTCCAAAGTTGGTGCTATGGAACTCGTATGCACGTACGTAAGAGTTGGGCGCTAGCAGATGCGTCGAAGTGCCTAAAAACGTCCTCAGTCGCGAGGATCGTTCACTACTGCGGGCGCAGCCTACGCTTTGCAATCACGGACAACTGAAGGTGTGCAGATAATGAAAGAGTGACATACATAAACAGGTGTATTGTGTCAGGCCCCGCATTGTCTGCGACCGAATGGCCACACCGGTCCATCATCGGCACTGTTCTGTTTTGCCGCTTCAAATTAACTGTTTATGCGAGTGATCTATTTAAAGGAACAAGAACCCCTCGGGCCCCATACCAGCACGGTGCGGGGTCGGGGGCAGAATTGCAGAGTCAGCCGCTTGCGCACACACTCGCTGACACAATGGTATCCAAAGTTCTCTTGTCCACTGGAATAGCTGTGCTAGGGTGGCTCACAATTAGCAAACTCCGCCGAGCAAGCCGGAGCGGGCAGCGGCGGGCGCGGAAGGTGAGTGTTGGGTTTGGGTGCAGCGTCGGGGGACGCACGCACACGCATACGGTATGCGGCCCAGCCCGGGTTGCCACCCCACGCGCAGCCCCTACACCGCTGTCTTCGCCGCCTCGCACCATCCCACACCGCACCGCACCACAACGATGACACACCAACGCATCAAACATGCAGGTCCGGCGGCCGGAAGCATTGCAGTCCTCGGAGCCTGACGAAATCTCGGTGGTGTGCTACAACCTGCTTGCCGACGTGTATGCCACGCCCAAGCGCTACCCCTACGTGCGGCCCGAGTGGCTGGCGTGGCCGCACCGTTGGGCGGCGCTGCAGCAGCAGCTGGCCAGCTTCGGAGCCGACGTCATCTGCCTGCAGGAGGTGGAGCCGGCCAGGTGGGGCGTGGGTGAGGCATGTGTCGGGGGTGACGTAGTTTGCTCCAGCCCCAACTGGGGTTTTGGGTGTTTTGGGTGTGTGAAGTGCGTGTGAGGGTTGTGTTGGGGGTAGCGTGCCGCCGACCTGTGGTCCTCGCAGATGCTGGGGGGCTTGCCAGGATGGTCAGCGGGCTGCGGGTGTGGGCCGGGTAGCTCCGGTTGGGCGCGACGGACACTCATATTCAGCACACACACACGCGGACGCGTCTCCCCCTGTCTCCCCTTCCTAGCACACGCGTCCGTACTATCACCCGTCACAGGTGGCAGGAGATTGTGTCCAGTCCTGCCCTGGCGGGGTACACGGGTCTGCTGCAGGTGCGGGTGCGGGTGCGGGTGTAGATGCGGCGGGTGGGGTCGGTCCCGGCCAACAGGCTCGAAAGACGGGGGGGGGCAAGGGGCCTGTATAGCGGCTGCAGATTGTGTGCATGCGGCCCACAGGGTCTCAAGGCAAACAGTCTGTGTTAACTCAGGATTGGGATGCAGTCGGGTGACTCGGGCGCGCGCGGCACAATACACCGCAAGGCACACGCCTCCCTTGGCTGGCGGCTGAGCCGCATGTGTGCGTGCGCGTGTGTACAGGACCGCGGGCGCGGCTCCGACGCCGCCCCTGTAATCACCAACGCGCTGCTGTGGCGGCCCGACAAGCTGGGCCTGGTGTGGAGCGAGAGCCGCAGCCGGGCGTTGCTGGCGGCCTTCGTCTTCTGGGACGGGGTGGGGCAGCAGCAGGTAAGGCGGCGGCGGCGGCGGCGTGGGAAGTGGGAGGCTCTCGCCGGCAGCATTGAAATATCGGTATGGTGGGGAATGCTGAAGGCATCGGTGCCGTGCCTAGGGTTGCGGCAGCTGGCTTTCTGCAGCAACCGGGGACTTTGGGGTTGTGTTGGGCCGGCTTAGGACAGCGCTTTGCCGGCGTCTGCCCAGCTGCCGTTGTCGGGTTCTCAGGTTCGTCTGGCATTGGAAACGGTTGTCTCCTGCCTTGGCCTCCCTCACACCCCTCATCACGCCTGCCACCTCCGCAGCTGTTGTATGTTGCCAACCTGCACTTGGAGGGCTCGCCCTACCGCCCCAACGACCGCATCAGCCAGACACGCTCAGCGTTGCAGGTGCGCGGCGCTTGTGCTCAAAGTTACTTTGAACCAGCCCTCTGGGGGCGAAAATTGCTACTAGGGGCTACTAGGGTCCTCTACTGCTCGACGCCTGGTGTGAGCTGGCGAGGATCCGGGTCACAAGGGTGGAGCCGTTAAGCCGTCCAGTTTATAATTGTGTCCTCGGACCCAACAAGCTCCCACATACCAATTCTCATGCCCCAGTCCGCCTGCCTGCCTGCCCGCCCTCCCGCACCTCACACCCGTCCACCCGCACCCCCTCACCCCCACCCCCCAGCGGCTGGAGGCGCACCAACTGTCGCACGGGCTGAGCCCCGGCGACGCGGCGGTGGTGGTGTGCGGCGACTTCAACAGCGGGCGGCACGAGACCGTGTGCAGCTTCCTACACAGGTGGAGGCTGGGTACAGCGGGAGAGGGAGGCAGGCAGGCAGGCAGGCAGCACAGGGCCAGCCCGTGTGTGCACGGCATCCCTATCCGGCGCTATCCAGTCTGGTATCGTGTCCGTTACACACCTTCGTGAGATCACGCAACTGTTGAAACCTGCAACAGGGGGCGGTTGGAGGGCGGCACCACGGAACCCCACCTGCCGCAAGTGGAGGTGAGCGCGGTGGGCGGTGAAATTGAGGGCGGTAGCAGGCGGCGGGCACTGTGCACTGTGGGCGTGGTCAAGCCCGCTGCCCTGCCCTCCTGCCCTGTCCTCCTTCTACTCAGTCGATCAGCGACACGAACTCCCACTCTTCTACATGCGAACCCACCACCTGTTTGATACACACACATACACCTCATTATACCGACGTTTGCGCTCTCTGGCACATATCCACACACACACACGCGCGCGTCTCGCCCCCGCCCCGTCCCCGGTCCAGGTGACCAAGACCACCATCGCGCACCCCTACGCGCTCCACGAGGCCTACAGCAGTGGCGGCGTGGAGCTGCCCTTCACGCGAAAGGTGCAGAGCGCGGGCGGCCCAGGGACTGCGGACATGGCCCTGCGCTGGCCGCAGCACGTGTGCCGTACGCCGCTGCTGCTGCGCCTGATGGAGGCGGTGTGGCACCGGCCCTGGGCGGGCGGGGGTGCCGCGGCGGCGGCGGCGGCAGCTGGCGGGCGTTGGTGGCTGCGGCGGCGGGGGAGACGCATTTGCGCCTGGCGCGGGCCGCGGGTGTGTGCGGGCTGTGCGGGCTGCTGCTGTGTGCTGGTCTGTGCAGTGACAGTAGCGCAGCAGCAGTGACGGCAGCGGCAGCCGCGTAGGGCAGTCGGCGCCGCCCCGCCAGCCGCACACATGCTGCCAGCCGCTCATGCGCCGCCGGCCGCATACCCCCCTGCACCCCCGCCCACGCCCCCACACCCGCCTTAGCACCTGCCTCAAGGTCCCCCGCGCTGCCACCTCCCTGCTCACCCCATTGCATGGTCTGGTATAGCTTGGGCTGGTACTTACACACACACCCCACAGACACCCCACATACACCCCACATACACCCCACACACACATACGCCCCTCTCCACTGCTGCTGCAGGTTCCCTCCCTGGCCTCCAGCCTGGACTTCATCTGGGCCAGCTGCAACCTGGAGGTGACGGCGCTGTACGTGCCGGTGGAGGCGCGGCACCAGGGCCTCATCGCGCACCAGGCGCTGCCCAATCAGCACTACCCCTCGGTGAGGGTCGGGGGGAGGGAGGAGGGGGCTGGGGAGGTAGGGCCGGAGGCCTGCGGAGGAAGGGCCGGGGAGGGGCTGGGGCGTGGGAGGTGGGGACTTAGGGAGCACACGCGGCTAGTGGACACGGACTGCAGCTGTTGCTGCCCTGTGCTATCCGACACCTCCGTCGCCCATCCAGCCAGCTATCCGCCGGTATGGCCCGTGCATCCATCACTGCCGCTGCCAGTCACGTACGTCCCTGCCCCCGCCCGCCCTCCCGTCCACCCCCGCGTCTTCATTAATCATGTATGAAACTCCACCCCCCCGCCCTCCACCGCTGTGCTCAGGACCACCTGCCCATCGGCGCCGTGTTGAAGCTCAAACACTTTTACGTGGAGGCGTTCGGGGACGCGCACCCGCCGCAGCCACCAGCGCCCGGGGACCCGCCGCAGGCCATCCAGGACTTCGAAGGGCTGTAGCAGCGGGAAGAGGTTAGCCAGGGGGTAGCGGCATGGTGTGGGAGGGCGCAGCTGCAGGCTGCAGCTGCAGAGACATAATCCGGGACCGGGTGCCGCGGGGGTGTGGCCGCAGCAGCGGGATGGGTGCGAAGGGCCTTGGTATGGATCACTGATTGGTGCTGGGATTACTGGGATGAATTGCTACTACCGCATTTGCGCATGTTGCAATGCACGGTGTCGAAACCTTACACACGTGTGCATGGACGCACACCCGGGACGGCCGTGCTGGCGGGCCCACACCTGCCGCCTGTGGGGGTCTGCCGCGTCACCACGTGGCGGGGGGCGCAGGCGCCCCCCCCCCCCAAAGCGGCGGCCTGCAGCGCGCAGGCTGCACGACAACACGTCGCAATGAGCTGAGCGCTGACTAGCGTGCGCTGCAGGTGGTGGCTAGGAGGTGCCGTTTTGTCGTTACAGGCGTCTGTTGTTGGCGACGGTGCCGCAGTGAGGATGACTACGCGTGTCGACCGCTTGAATTTAAGGAAATTGAATGTCTTTTGGGGGTGGTGGCGGGGGGGCCAGAGTGGCAGACGGGAGCGAAGATGTACTTAGGATTGGGTGCAGGCGGAGACGGATGCTGTTACGGCATGGTGCGGACCCGCTCACAGGGCCCTGGGCGCGCGCCCCATCCCCGCATGTGGCGAGCGGCGGTGGCGGGTGTACGGACTGGTCTGTGCTGAGCTGTGCTGATGTGCAGGCTAAGGACTACCTCTGGGGCGCAACTGTCTGCGGGAGGTGATGGTTCGCCATCTTGCCTGGGGGCAATCTAGGGTGACGCCCCGCGGGTGCACCCACGCACGGCAAGACACGCCTGTGTGCTGGAAGGCGGCCAATGCGGTAATGCGATGCTTTGGTGCAGTTGGGGCATCGGGACGGGTCCGCCGGGAAGCTCAGGCCGGCAGGTGTAGCCGTGTGGAGGAGAGGATGCTGTGTGTGCGCAAGGCCCATGCTGGTGTTCCCGGTGCCGCAGGCCGCCGCACCAGTAGCATCTGTGGTCAGTGGGCCCTGCCTTGGGCCCAGGCTGCAGGGAGCCACGCAGGAAGCCCAGATTGCAAGAGGCTGGGCGCTGCATGTCTGAGTAACAGGATTTCTGACCTGGTGTGCGGGCGGGGGGGCGGGGGGGCGGGGGCGGGGGGGGCTGCGCCTGGAGCCATGGCAGTAAGATCGGGCTCGGGGACTCGGGGAGGGTGGGTCTGGTCGGCATGACCGCATCCACCCTCCCTAGATAGTTGCGCTGGCTCTGCCACCTTTGTCATTTGAGTTGAAGAGTACACCTACCTAGCAACAACTTCACTATCTAGATTGCCAATGCCGACAAATTTATGAACAAGCCGTGGGCCGAACCTCCAGGTGGCCAAACTACCTGGGCCGAATTCCTGATGGAGGCCGCAGGATGGCTGCGAGACTATGTCACGGCGATAAAACACGGCCGGTGAGGAACAGGGCAGGGCAGGCTGGGATTGAGCGGGATGCTTTTGTTCTCGGAGCGACGGAGCGAAGGAGGAAGCTGCCTTGATATGCGCTGTACACATTTAACTATGATGTAGACCGCAGCGATCCGGCAGCTCAGCGCAGTCGGAGGACAGCGAGCGCACTCGGCTTCATTCAGTTCCAACTCGGTTTTCTTACGTCTGCAGGGTCCATCCCTTCACCGCCGTTGAACGAAAGGTTCGCGCTGCCACGCGTAATGAGCCATGGTAAGATGCGAGCAGCTGGCTGCCTTCTCGCAATAAAAGCGACTTCGGTTCGGTGCAAACGCGGTCGGGCCGGCGAGTTAGGCTGCCGCATCCATTGGCATTTGAAATACCTATAACGGGACTCGCGGTAAGCGTGGCGTTGGCAACGGGGGCAGGTTCCGGCCCTTGCGTTGTCAGCTGCCTCGCGACCCTTCCTCTCCCCACCAACACGCCACGCACGTCGGCCTCACCTCCCGGCTCGCCGCCAAATGCACAGGGGCCCTACCGGGACCATGCTTAACGAGCTGGCTGAGCTGTCGTATGGCATGGACCAGGTCCAAATCATGTTTGTGAGTGGCTGCGTCATAACGAGGCCAGCAGCACTATCACTGCCAGCAGGGCCGCGTTCCCCCTCCCTCCTTCTGCTGCTCCCGTTTGCCAGACACCGCCTTCCAATACCTCAGCCCAACCCACTGAAAAAGCCTTGCCCATATACACATTTGTTCACGCCGTATCTTTGCGCGCTGCCCCACAGGCGGTCCTGGACTACCGGATACGCAGCCCGGAGCACAAGTGGCGCTGCACGTACAAGGCCCTGCAGGTGCTGGAGTTCCTGCTCAAGCGCGGCAGCCCCGCCTGCCTGACCGCCGCGGCGGAGCTGGTGGTGCCGCTGGCGGCGCTGGCCAACTTCCAGTACGTGGGGCCGGACGGCCGCGACTACGGCCTCAACGTGCGGCTCAGGTGCGGCCCGCGGCGGGTGGGGTGAGCCGGTGGGGTCAGGGGTGTGTATGTTTAGGGGGCGGAAGGGTGAGCAGCAATGCGGGTGGGGTGGGGGTTGTTGTAAATACTAGCCCAGACTAAACCAAATCAAGCCAAACTAGTGGAGTACAGGCAGAGGCGTTAGTTGCAAGCGTAGGGTGGAAATGCTCTTAATCGAGCAGGGCACCCGACGGGTACCGCACCAAGGCGTTCCGCTCCTCCCCACACCGCCCCTTGCGCCGCCTCTCCCCCCCTCCTCCACGCCGCACAGGGCCGAGGCCGTCAAGGCCGCCATCCTGGACAGCGAGGGACTGGCGCAGCAGCGGGCGGCACTGGCGGCCCGGGCCGACGCCATGCGCTTCGCGGGCTACTCCCGAGCCGACATGGCGGCCACCGCGGGCGCAGGGGCGCCAGGGGCGGCGGCGGCAGCAGGGCCTGGGGGGCAGCTGCAGCTGCCAGGGGCAGCAGGGCTGCCGGGGGCGGCGGAGGCGGCGGCGGGCGGTGGGTACGGGTCTGCGCCGCTCGGCCCAACTGCCGGCAGCCAGGCGGCGGCGGGCGGCTACCGGCCGCCGAATGCCCTGGTGGGTGGGTGGGGCTGTGGGCGGCAGGACTCGCGGGAGCTGGGTGGAGGGCAGTGCGGGTGGGGCCGGGTGCCTGGCGGCTTGTGGTGATGGGATGGGCGGGCAAAGGCTGTTTGACACCGTGACTGTACGTCAGCATCTGGAAGGCGCGCACCACCCCCTCCGCCAGTGGTCCACCTGCTCGTGTGCCTCCGGTGCTGGTGCTGCTCGCCGTCATGTCGCCGTCATGGCGCCACATACGAGCTTGTGTGTTATAGCGATGCCCGCTTGTGTGCGTGTCACAGGGCACAACGCAGCCTGCGGGCGGCGCCGCCGGCCTGCGTAACGCGGGCGAGACCAAGGGCGTCACGTTCGAACAGAACAAGCGGCAGTTGGAGCAGCTGAGGCAGCTCACCATGGCGGAGGTGGGTCCGGGGGTGGAGGGGCTGGGTGGAGGGGGGTGGATAGGGGGGTGGAGGTGAGAGGGCGTAGATGGGGGGCGGATGGGGTGGAGGGGGGCGGGAGTGGAGTGGAGGGGGGTTTATGGTTGATGCCAAACCCAGTTTGACCAAGGGGAGGCCGGCATTGGCAGGCTTGGGGAATGGGCTGGCGCGTCGTGCAGGGTGCGCCAAGGGATCCCACATCCCACTGCTGTGTGCCAACCAACACCCATACCCACAGCTGTGCAAACTAGCCACCTCTCTTCACGCCACGCCCTCCCTCGCACCACGCCCTCTGTGCCTCTCTCCCCCCAGGGCAACCGCACCTGCGCGGACTGCGCCTCCGCCGCCGCCGCCGCGCGGCCCACCTGGGCCTCCATCAACCTGGGCGTGTTCATCTGCATGAAGTGCGCCGGCATACACCGGGGCCTGGGCGTGCACGTGTCCAAGGTGCGGCGCGGCCGGCAGGCGGTGGAGCGCGTGCCGGGAGCCGGGAGGCGGGGGGGGGGGCTGGGGGCTGGGGACGTCAAGGGTAGGGGGGGAGGGGTTGCAATGCGAGCGGCCGGGAGGCTGTAGGGGGTTGTAGATACCAGCCCAAACTAAACTGGAGGAGAGCATGGCCGATGCTTTGACAACAGGGGCGTTACATTCATGATTAGTAACGGGGGGGCGTCAGGCCGGGATGCCGAGGAGGCAGGCAAGGCCTGTGAACTCCACACGCACGCCACACACGCGCACGCCTCGCGCCCGGCCGCCCCCACTCCCCACACACGCCCCATCACCCACTTGCTGCCTGCCGCCTGCCTCTCCCGCTCCCATGTCCCTCCCCCGCTCCCTTGTCCCCCAGGTCCGCTCCACCACTCTGGACACGTGGCTGCCGGAGCAGGTGGCGACCATGGCGAGGCTGGGCAACCGCAGGGTGGGTGGCTGGGTGGCTGGGCTGGGCTGGGCTGGGTTGGGGAGGGTGTGGGCTGGGCTGGGGGTTGGGTGTTTAGGGGCTGGGGTGGGTGTGGGTGTGGGCGTGGATAGGGTGGGAGCGGTGGGAATGGTGCCGCCTCAGGCCCTCCGCCCCGCCCTCTCCGCATGCTACTGCTGACCCTACCACTTCTGTTGCCGCTGACACTGCCGCTCACACTGCTGCCCCTACTGCCCCTACTGCGGGCCGCCCTTTCCTCCCGCCCACACACGCCCACACAGGCCAACGCGCACTTCGAAGCGGGGCTGGACCCCGCCATGCGGCCGCAGCGGGACAACGCGCTGGAGCTGGAGAAGTTCATTCGGCTCAAGGTGAGAGGCAGGGAGGCAGGGAGGAAGGGAGAGAGGGCGGGGAGGCAGGGAGGGAGGGAGGGCGGGGAGGAGGCGGGCCGGGGGGGTTGTAAATACCAGCCCAAACTGGGGGCTGAGTGGAGCGGGGGTAGGAGTGGGCGTGGCTCGGGCGCTGACACGACCCCCACAACCCTCACACGCACACACACGCACACACATGCCGCTGCAGTACGCTGACAAGGTGTGGGCGGCGCACGGGACCTGGCCGCCGCCCCCGGAGGACGGCCCCACAGCGGCGGCGGCAGCAGCCGCACCCGGGTCGACGCAGCCGGGCGCCGACGGCCAGCGCTACCCGGCTGTCGCCGCCAGCGCGGGCGGCGGCTTTGGCGACGCACCGCCTGCATGGGGCTCATTGGGCATGTCGCCACCCGGCACGGCGCAGCCGGCGGCCGCAGCCGCAGCTGAGCACGCGCACACCAACGGTGTCGCGCACTCACAACAGCAACAGCAGCCGCGGCGGCTACTGGTGCCGCCACCGCCAGGCTCCGGCCAAAAACAACACCAGCAGCGGCACCAGCAGCAGCAACAGCAGCAGGCGGCGGAGCAGCAGCTGCTGCTCATGGCACTGGACAGCGACACGGAGGAGGACGGCGACGAGAGCGGCGAGGGCAGCGGAGGAGGCGCAGGCGGCGCAACGGCGGGCGGGGGGCGCCGCGGCGGCTCGGGCGGTCGCGACCGGGCAGGTGGGGAGCAGTAATGAGCATCAGCATCAACATTTACATGTGTTCCAGTAATGGGTGATGGGTGATGGGCAAAGGCGCACGTGGTGGAGTGGGGGATGGTGGCGTGGTGGGGGTGTGCCCATCAGCTGATTTTGCAACTCAAATCATCACAAACGGTGTGATGCTTGTTCTGCTCTCATGCTGCAATCCTGCAATGCTGCTCTGCATGCACATGCACATGCACAATCCCGCCAACCATGTTGCACCGCCCTGGCGTGCAGGTGGCGCGGGCGGGCCGCAGTCCGCCTCCACCTCGGCCGCTTCTGCGGGCGGCAATGCGGCGCTGTGGGAGCTACTGGACCCCACCCTGGACGTCATGACCTGGCTGGACCGGGTGGAGGGAGGGGGGGCAGCAGCGGGAGGGGCAGGGGGAGCGGGAGGGGGATGGGGAGCAGCAGCAGCAGGAGGAGGTGCCGCGGCGGCAGCAGCGGGGGCAGCAGCAGGGCCGGCAGGGGTAGGGCCAGGCGCATACGGGGCGGCACCGTCGCCGCTGCCCCAGCAGCAGCAGCAGCGCACTGCCATGGCCTCGCCGGCACCTGCACCGGCACATGCAGGTGCAGCCACCCCGCTGTTCGACTTCGGGTCTTCAGCCTTCCCGCCGCCCGGCAGCGCCGCACCAGCAGCCGCGCAGCCCGCGCCACTAGCCCCCGCACCCGCTCCTCGACCCTCGCCAGTGCCTGCGCCGGCGTTCGCTCCCGTTCCCACCGCCGCGGCCCACGCACGCCCTCCCGCCACCGCTGCGGCGCCGCCGCCTCAGCGCACCGGCGCCTCCCTGGGCTCCGCCTCCTCCGGCGTCATCCACACCTCCGAGTTCCCCGTGTACGACCTACTCACGCCCAACCCCACCGGCGGCGGCTTCGGGCCGCCGTCGGCGGGCGGCGGCGTGGCGGGCGCGGCGCAGCGCGCAACGCCTCATTTTGCCTCGCCGCCGCCCCACTACCCGAGCCACCACTTCCAACAAGCGCAGCAGCAGGGCGGCGCCGGCGGAGGCACGGCGCCGGGCATGTCGGCAATTTCGTCGCCGCCGCCGCCGCAAGCAATCGGCTACGCCGCCCCGCTGCATGCGCCGCAGCCGCTGCAGCAGCGGCCCGCGCACAACCACCACTTCCCCAGCAACGGCAGTGCCGGCGGCAACGCAGGCGGCGCTTTCGTTGCGGGCGGCAACCCCGGTGCTGCCAGCGCCGCCGTGACCAGCGTTGTAGCCGGCAGCGGCGCGGGGGCGGCTGGCGGGTTCCCGCTTGCGGCGGGCGTGTGGCCGCCCGCGGGGCCGCAGGGCCCGGGCGCTGTCGCAGGCCGTGGCGGTGTAGGCATGAGGGCCATGGCGGCGGGCAATGCCGGTGGCGGCGGCATGGCGGCCGCTGGCAAGCCAGCCGCCGCGCCGGCGGGCGCTACAGCCGGTACGGCCGCTACTGCTGCTGCTGCTACTGCCGCGGCGGCGCCCGCCGGCCCGCCCGTCAACCTGGACAGCCTGCTGGCGATGCAGCTGGACGGACTGGGGAGCTCGCTGGCGGGGGGCGGCGGCGCGGCCGGGCGGCAGGCCAACGGCGCGGCGCAGGCGCCCTGGACAGTCAGCCCGGCGGGCGTGCGGGGGCGGCACTAGGCGCCCGCCGCCGGGGCCGAGCTGGCAGGCGGCAGCTCTGCAGCTTGTAGCGGGTTGGGGCTGGTGGGCACGTAGCTGTAGGCAGTAGGAGTGAGTTGGGCGCAGCCAGGGGCCGCGGAGCTGTCGAACGCTCGCGTGTATATACTACGTTGCGTGGCGTGGCGCTGCTTTGGCTGCACGGCACTTGGCAGACGTCATGTCAGTTGCTGGAGTCGCATCGCCCCTGATGGGCGCTCGGCTTTCATAGCCGGGCTTTTGCAATAGTTATGCAAAGGGGTTTTAGCCTAGAATGCAGTCTACCGTCTCCATGATCGATAGCTTTGTGTTATAAAACGTTGCTTAGGCAGGTGACTGTGTGGGGCGCGTGTAGCTTGTGCGGCTTGCTGGGGGCGTTGGCGCGAGGCGTGTGTGTGAACGCTGTCGAGTGCAACCTGACGCAGCGCACGGAGGGCCGGAGAGTACTGTATTGGGCGCTAGCAGGCGTCCCGGCTAAAATGTCTGCATGACAGCCAAAGCATATTGCTGGGGGTTTGGGGGTGCGGTGCATGTGGAGTTGCGGTGTCGTGCGGTGCGGTGCCTGCTTGCTGGTGAACTGACATAAAAAACCGGAGGAGAGGAAAGCAGGGACATCCGCCACATTGGCACGACGCTGAATTGGGTGTAAGCCTTTACTTAATCACTCCAGCCCATTGGCCATTGCGTTTACTTGATCGCTCCAGCCCATTGCCCGCACGTGTGCACAATCCGAACAGCCCCCTCAGCCCTCAGGCCCCCTCGTGCAGAAGGGCATGGCACACCATCAGAGTCAGCAAGACCGCGGAGGTAGCATCAGGATAGCCCCGCCACGCTGCAGATTCGCCGGGGTGCCGCATCACGTGGTGCCGCATCCTGCCACGAATTAAATTTCACGCGTACTTGCAACCCCTGACACCTTGAGCAGGAGGCGCTCTCAAGGCAAGAGCTACCCCCACTCACACGACTCTCTCAGTCTCCCTCTCGCTCGTATGCGCATCTGGTCCCAACAATCAAACGCTCCTAGCCTTCCACTCTTCCTTTGTCGCTGTTTATTGTTCGGCAATCAATCGGCATTGGTCAGCGTGTTCTCCTCTTACGCTTGCACCCACACAGAGCAGCAGTGCCATACCATACGTGCCTCCATGCGTCATGCGGGCCGCGCACATGCACAGGCCGCCTGCGCGCTGATTATTGCAGCGTGTACAGTGCCCGCCTGCCCGGCAACACTACCAGTGCGTACCGTGCGTGCTACCACTCTCTGTCGCTCCGGACGGTCACCATACCGCCACGTTAGGCCCCCTGAAGCCAGTCGCAAAACCGGCATAGTCATGTGGTGATGCATTTGGGCGTCCCGGTGCATGTCCTTATTAACCACCACGGCAATCGTGGCCCTCAGCAATGTTGGAGGCGTAGCCGTGGCTGGCCCTATCCCCGCTCGGCACCCTCTGGAACAATCACACGGTCCGGTCACACAGTTCTGCCACACACGCCTGTCACACACTCCCGCATCATTCTCCCGCCTCACACACACACACACTCCCGCGACACGCCACATCCGCCCACACACACCCGCCCGCCACACATTCCGGCCCGGCAATCACGAGCCCACTGCCATCTCAGCCCACTGCCATCACCCGCGCCTCCACTCCCGCGCCGCGCCTCTACTACTGCCGACCTCCGCCCCCTCCTCCGCTCCCGCCTCCGCTCCCGCCTCCGCCCTCGCCCCCTCTCGCCGCCAGCTGCATCACCTGCTGCCTCATGCGGCCGGCGCCGTGCGCCTTGAGCTCGTCGTACAGCACCAGCAGCACGCCGCCGCCCAGCCGCAGCAGCATGTCGTAGCCGTAGAAGCGGTAGAAGCCGGGCAGGCCTGGGGGGAGGGAGGGCGGGAGGGAGGGGTGAGAGCGGGGTGGGGCCAGGCCGTGCGTAAAATACGGGAGATGTTTAGATGGCACGGGCGGAAGGATGGTGGTCAGCTGGGAGCAAAGCATGGCAGTTTCCCCTGTCCACCGGTTACTTAAGCACCTGCCTGCCAGTCGGCTCAACCCTCGCAGCTGCTCCCCAGCACCCCTCCCCCTCAGCACCTATGCCCGCTCCCCAGCCCCACGGCCACGCACGTGCCCTGCCCCCACCCACCCTCGGTACGCACGATCTTGGTCACACAGTCCATGAAGCCCCGGAACTGCTGCCGCCCCGGACCCATCGCCGTGTCGGCCACCAGCCGCTTGCGGACCTGGGGAGTGGTGGTGGTGGTGGTGGTGGTGACACCAGGTAACGACATAGGGCTTAAGAACTCGGAGTGGGTCACATGAAACACGGACTAAGTACGAATGCTTGGCGCGTACCGGAGTGCGAGCGCATGTGAGCTGCGCCAGCTGCGATACACGAACTCCGTCTGCTGCACATCTTGCAAGGTAACGCACGGTGTTGACCCCTGCCCACTTGTGCTCCTCCACCACGCACACCACACATCCATCACCACGCCTGCCAAGTGCGCACCCCCCCATACAGCAGCTGAGCAGCCACACGACAGCAGGCCCCGGCCACCCACCACGTCTAGCGGGTAGGTGATTGAGGACGCCGCCAGCACTACCACATTGGCTGCCGCCCAGCGCTCCAGCACGGTGGGGCCGTGGTGCGCCGCGTGCGCGTGCAGTGCATGGGAGGGGGCGGCGGCGTGGGCGGCGTGGGAGTGGAGGTGCTGGGGGACCAGGTGGTGGGGCGCCAGGCGCGGCGACTGCGCGGTGCCGCCCGTGGCCGCGGCGGCGGCGGCGGCCGCTCTCCGCGCGTTCCGCTGCGGTGGTAGGAAAAGTCGAGGGCGGCAGTGAACGGGCGAGGGTGCTAGGTTGGCTCTGGTTAGCCCCAATACCGCCATCGCGATGTGTCAGCTCCGCAGCCCAGCCCATCCTAGCATCCCGATGCATCCCTTGCCGTGCTGCCGTACTCCGCACTGCGCCGCATCAATTCGCTCCTGCGCCGCCCCAGTCATGCGGTGTGCTCGCCTGCTCACAATCCATACTCTCAGGGGAAGGGGCGGCAACGTAGAGCAGGACCACAACCCCCTCCCCCAGCATTGCCCCCACCTGCTCCATGGCGGCCACCGCGGTGTCGTACAGCCCGAAGTACAGGCTCTTGTACGCCCCGATGGCCAGTGCCGACACGCCGTACCCGCGGTACAGCGCCCGCAGCCCGCCCGCGCGCTGCGTGCTCTTCAGCGTCTCCAGCATGCCTGTACGGCACAGGGTACGGCACGTGCACCGACGCGTGTGGATGCAGGCAGGGTGGTTCGATCAAGCGTCGGACGGCGAGCACGGGGGCTAGGCACCCGGCGCCCTCAATCGCAGTCCGCCGCCGTCTCGCGCGCCTCACCTATTGACTTCTTCTGTTTCCGCAGTTCAGATGCCATCCTGCGCGACAGCAGGCGACCAGGCGGTGCCAGGTTGATCCCTGATGTAGGCTGGAGCGCATTGCACGCCCCGCATTCTTCTGCAAGCCACTGCCTCCTCCCATACACGCATGTAAGCTCCCAGTTGACCCATTCCCATTGGGCATGGGTATTGATTTCGACTACCCAACGCATCCCTCCTCCCCTTCTCCCACCTCGCCTCCTTCCCTCCACCCTCCTGCCTCTCCCCTTTTCCCCCGTCCCCTTTCCCCCGGCCCCTTTCCCCCGCCCCCCCACCTGATGGTCGCAAAGTCCAGTGGGTACACCAGCAGCAGCGCCGCCGCGCCGCCCAGGAACCCAGCCGCCAGATTGACGGCCGTGGCCGCCGCGAACCGCTTCATGCCTTCCCGGTCCCGCGCCACACGCTCCGCCTCCAGCCGCTCCCGGTCCACCCGGCTCCAACCCGGCGCACCCGCGATCGAGCCCGGCCCTGGCCCCGCGGCAGCGCCGGAAGCGCCTCTCCCGCCTCCAGCAACCGCTGCATCAGGCGGTGATGGCTGCGGCGGAGGTGGCGGCGGCGGCGCCAGGTCTATGTGTGGCAGCACGTGGCGCAGCAGTGCGTCCTTGAAGGCGAAGGACAGGGTGGTGGAGGGCACGTGGCGGAGCATGTAGGCGCCGTTGCCGCGCCACAGCTCCCGCACGCCGCCCTCGCGCAGCAGCCGGGGCACCGAGTCCACGATGGTGTAGCGCCGCACCTGTGTGCGTGTGTGTGTGTGTGTGTGTCCGTGTGTGTGTGTGTGTCCGTGTGTGTGTGTGTGTGTGTGTGTGTGTGTGTGTGACCGTGTGTGTGTATGTGTGTGTGTGTGACCGTGTGTGTGTGTGTGTGTGTGTGTGTGTGTGTGTGTGTGTGTGACCGTGTGTGTGTATGTGTGTGTGTGTGTGTGACCGTGTGTGTGTGTGTGTGTGTCCGTGTGTGTGTATGTGTGTGTGTGTGTGTGTGGGAACGTGTGTGTTCGTGCCCGTGTGTGTGGATGCACATGTATTTCCGCCGAGGCAGTGGCCGGGGCCCAGAACAGCAGCCGGCAGGACCCCTTCCACTCCTGCGTTTGCTGCGTTTGGCGCCAGGCTGGCCACGAGGACACGAAGTCAAGGCGCCGTACGTACAGCCCGTACGTGTCCCCGCCGCTCCTACAACCCCTTGGCCGCGGTACACGGGCGGCACACCCACCTGGCCACTGGTGATGAGCGGGTTCGAGTCCTGCGTCTGAAGAAGGATCTTAATCCGGTCTGCATCGCAAATACACACAGGATCAGGGGGCCTTAATGGATAGATGAGACTTAGCCACCGGCCGGAAAGCGAGCGGCAGGGCGCCACGTCTCCCAGCCGGGCCCGCAGTGCTGTAGACTCACGCAAGGGGTAGAACATGGTCGAGAAGAGGCTCGAGGAGAGCAGGGCTGCCGCCTGTCCAGGTGTTGTTAATGACGCCCGGGCAAACACATATCAGGATTCAGCTGTCAGGGCTGCACAAGCTAGTCAAGATTGCCGGCTCTGGGAGGACCTTCGTGAACAGCCAGCGCTGCGGCGGGGGCCCACACCCCAGTCGGGCGGCACGCTTGTGACATCACAGTGCAGCCCCGACAGCGCAGGACGTATGTGTAGCAGCTCTTACCGAATCCGTGACTATGTTCCCAGCGCGCCGGTCCCGCTTGACGGCGACGACCGCAAGCGCATCCTCATTTTGATTCGAGTCTGGTGGGGCCTCCATTGAACCACCACTTTGAAGGCACTGTAAGAGTTATCGCCAAGGTTGGTGCCGTGTCCACTATGAATGAATTGACCAGCGCTAAGCTGGATATCGTGAATAACCGTGGCGTAGGGCTGATGGATACTGCGAGGAGACGCGTGCAAACAATCGGCGTTTTCTATTGCAAATTATACATTGCCATGCGGGCAGCGACCCTGACCCGAGGGGTCGCAATGGCGATTGAGCGTCGAAACAGTGGTGAAAACTACCTCTCCTCCTCCTGTAAGCTTTGTTATCACGCTTGCATACAGGTTGATTATCCACAACATTTAGCTCTAGCGGCCATAAGTGACCACCCGGCTATTTTCTTAACGACTGCTCCTCTTCTTCAACACTGTTGTTCCTGCTTCTCCATTTGATTCGACCTAACAATTCCACTTCTATCTTCCTATCTTATCAATGCACGCGGGGGTGTAGCACAACTTGGCCTTTGACTTGACCACATTCAGCGCCCATGTCCTCAGAGCGGAGCCACAATGTGACGCTGCTGGCGCCCAGCGGGCGAGAGCAGCCTGTAGTGTTGGTGGTTGCCCGCGAGGGTGTACAGCTGCAGACGACGGAGGGGAAGGTGGGTCAAGCGGGCTCGCAACTGGCTGGCTAAGCCGCAGCGCGGAGTGCGACGCATGGCCGCCCTAACTCCTGCAGGATATCAACACCTTTGTGTATGAGACAATTCGCAAATGGCTGCCGTCTCACCTGCGGAGCAAGAACCCGGGGCCGGACGATTGCCTGGACTTGCAAATAGAGACGGACAAAGGTCCGCGCGACCTGCGGATGCGCTGCTCAAACTCGATGGGCGTGAAGCAGCTGATGAAGGACCTGCGCGATACCGTTGAGGTGCGGCCTGCGTTCCAACTGTCCCGCGTGCTACGGCACCAGCCGGCAAGCGCCGCTGCCCTGAGTTGTCGGGTGGTGGTGGGCCGGGTGTCTTGCCCCTCCTGGCCCCAGGGATTGGGCACGTGGCAGTGGGGCATGGGAGTCTTCGGCAAACGGGTAGGGCTGGCTGCGGCTGACTGCAGTCTGCGCAGGACGCGGGAGGGACACAGGGTATGGGCCAACCGCGCCGACGCATTCGGGGGCCCGCCACGGCAACTATGCTGTTGCTCAAAACCCGCAGGGCATAATGCGCGAGATAGACGACAAGCAGATTGAGGAGCAGGAGCGCGAGCAGCAGGCCATGGAGCAGCAGCAGAGCCGCGAGGCGCCGGCGATTCAGGTAGGCGGCCGCTGAGAACTGAGGACAGCATCAGTCAATAGCAGTAGAGTCAGTACCCGGGGTTCGCTGCGTCTTGAACGTGCAGGGGGGTTGTAGATACCAGCCCATACTAAACCAAACCCAATGCAATGGGGGTGTGGATTGAGTTCGAGGGTATGTATATGCATGACTGTGTATGGTCCCTGATGCCGCGTGAGTGCATCATTCCGCGCGCCAGGGCATGCAGCCAGGGCATGCTCCCTGATCACCCACCTCCACCCACACACGCCACACCGCACACACACACACACACACACACACACACACACACACACACACACACACACAGGAGATGCCCACCCTGGCCGGCCCCGTGCCCGCGCTGGGCGCCACCGCTGCTGCCGCTGCCTCCACGGTGGACGCCATTGGCCACCTCAATGCGGAGACGCAGACGCTGGTGGACCTGGCGCCGCCGCAGCACATCAACCAGGTAAGGGGCTGGGGCTGGGCGGGCGGGATGATTGGAAGGTTGACTGCTCGCGACGAGGGTGAAACTCTGTTGGCAGCCGTCGCTGGTATGGGTTATGTGGCTGTGGCCGGAGCCTTGTGCGTATGGACACCATGTGACGTGAAGCACACGCACGCGCCACAACCCCTCTGGCATACAGGGCTCCGACGGTGGAGCCATGCTTGTGCAGGGCCCGCCGGGCGCGGGCGGCGTGGCCCAGCTGTTCGTTGCGCACCCCACCGGCATCGCACTGCCCGTGGGGTCCCGCGGCTTGCCCACGCCCGCGCTCATGGAGGGCCTCAACGTGGCCGCCGGCTCCCCGGGCGGCGTGCCGCTGGTGCCCGCCAGCGGCGCCTTTGCGTACGAGTATCTGGACACCTACGGCCAGGGCCCCGCGGGCGGCGGCGGCGGCGAGGAGCTGGAGGTGACGGACCGCGTGGCCTCCACCGCGCCCGGCTTCTTCAACGCCATGTTCATGCAGCGCGCGGCGCTGCCCGGGTACGGCGGCCCGCCGCCGCCACAGCAGCAGCAGCAACAGCAGCAGTACATGTCGCCCGGGGCCAGCTCCGGCGGCGGCGCGCTGCCGCAACAGTACTACACACAGCCGTACGAGTATGCGGTGGCGGCTGCGCCGCCGCCGCCGCCCGTGGCGTACTATGCGCAGCCGCCGCAAGTGGCGGCGGCATACCCACAGATGGCGCCGCGGGGCTACACGCCCGCGACAACTGGCGGCAGCGGCGGCGGTGGCAGCAGGGGCCGGGCGCCGCGGCGTTCGGACCCGGCCAACACCTCGCCCGCCCGCCGCCGTGTGGAGTTCAGCGGCGTGCGCGGCAGCCCCGGCGCCGGCGCCTACTCGCCCGGCGGCGGCAGCGGCGGCGGCAGCGGCTCGGAGCGCGGCGGCACCGGGCCTGCTGGCGGCGGTGACGGCGACCTGGCTCTGCAGGTCCGGTTCCTGGAGGACCTGGTGTCCCGCCTCTCGGCCGAGGTGTCCCGCCGCGCCGTGTCGCCGGAGCGCGCCACAGCGGCCGCGCTCGCGCTCGCCGGCGCAGCCGGCGAGCACCCCGCCTCGCCCACGGCGGCTCCGCTGCCGGCGGCGCAGCCGCCGGCCGCCACCGCTGCCCCCGCGGCGCCTGCGGCGCCGCCGGCGGTGGACTATGAGGCGTTGTTGAGTGCGGACGCGCTGGGTGCGGCTGCGGTGCTGCGCGACCAGAAGCTGCTGGCGCCGCTGCTGGGCGCCTACGACGGCCGCATTGCGGCGCTGGAGGCGGACCTGCGCTCGCGCACGGACACGGTGGCGGCGCTCAAGGCCACGGTGGACGAAGTGGTGGAGGAGAACGACCGGCTGCGGGCGGACGCGGCGGCGGCGGCGGAGGCGCGGGACGCGGCGCTGGCGCAGGTGCGGGCGGGTGGGAGGGGATGGGTTGGAGCGGGGCTTGGGAGCCGCAGCTGGGCGCCGCTTGAGTCGTGGAGTTGCGCAAGGTGGATAGCTGCGTATTGGAGCCGTGCCGGGTTGTGCATATGTTGTCCTCACGGGGTCATAGCTCGGCTGGCTCATGGATGCACGCGGCCGGTTCGTGTGTACGTGTGCCATGCACAGGCGAGCCGCAACGCCGAGGCCATGGCCCAGGCCAACAGCGCCGCCGCCGCCGCTGCCGCCGCGGTGGCGGGCGCCTCCACCCATGCGGAGGAGGCGGAGCTGCTGCGGCGGGAGAACGAGCTGCTCATCACGCAGCAGGTGGGCGCATGGGGAGGAGGGGCCGGGCGTAGCGTGATGAGTGGAGGGGCTGCTGTGTTGGCACGTGGCAGCGGTGCTCCAAACGGCAGCCTCGCACCACGCTCCTGCCCTATAACTAGAAGGCTTGCTGCGTCGGTATCGGCTCTGTCAACCCAACATTCAACTCTCCATCATTGTTTGTCCCGCCCCCATGAGGATGGGGCCTACTGTTTCCGTTTGGCTCTGGCATGTGAGCTCCCCTCTTACACCGTCCCCGCCCCCCCAGGGCGAGCTGGACGGCGAGATCCAGCGCCTGCACCGGCAGCTGCAGGAGCGCGCGGCGGAGGTGATGCGCGTCAGTCAGGAGCAGGCGGCGCTGGCGGCGGCGGTGCAGCAGGCCAATGCCAAGGCGGCGGTGAGTCCTGGCGGGGCGGGCGGCGGGGCTGACGCTGGGAGGCTTGGGCAGGGGACAGCCGTCCATGCCAGAGGGAGTGGTAAATAATCACGAGTTGGAAGTGCCTGGGGACGTGTGGGCTGCCGCCGGATGTGGGGCATGCCGCATGCCGCGCCGTGTGCCCACAGCCGTGTGCATCACGACGAGTGCGCGTGTGTGTGTACAGGAGTCGGAGGCCCGCTCCATCAAGCTCACGGAGGCGCTGCGGGCGGCTGAGGCCAAGGCAGCGGCACTGGCGGCGCAGGCGGCGCGCAGCAAGGCTGCGGCGGACGAGAGCTCCACCGCAGCCGCCACCACCAAGGTGAGCCATATGTATCCAAGCCTGCAATGAGGCGGCCCGCTTTATCGAGTTTTGGCGAGCGAACTCGCGCCGCTTTAGTGCTGTTGCGTTGCCGCCTCAAGTGCACACGCCCTTGTGCTCCTCAGCACGCTACCAGCGCTTCTTTCAGCACGCTCATGTATACCGTGCACACCCTCGTGCTGCTCTCGAACCGGCTCGCTCCCCCCATTCCTCACCACACGCCGCACTGCACACCACACCGGCCACCGCCCCGATGCACAGGCTGCGTTGGACGAGCTGCGCCACGCGCACGCGCAGCTTCAGGCCGAGGCGGCTGCAGCACAGCAGCGCTACAAGATCGCGTCCGACGGCGCCGCCAGCCTGCAGCTGGAGCTGTCCACGCAGCGCGAGCGCGGCGACTCGCTGGCGGGGCAGGTGTCGGCGCTGAGCCGCGAGTGCGAGACGCTGCGCA
The DNA here is from genome assembly GCF_000002595.2 of Chlamydomonas reinhardtii. Lineage (NCBI taxonomy): Eukaryota > Viridiplantae > Chlorophyta > Chlorophyceae > Chlamydomonadales > Chlamydomonadaceae > Chlamydomonas > Chlamydomonas reinhardtii. The sequence continues at coordinate 8,438,087 of NC_057009.1, read as the reverse complement.
ACGCGCTGGGCGGCGTGGAGGGCAAGCTCACGGAGCTGCAGAAGCGCGATGTGGACGTGAGTGCAGCGGAGGCGGCAGCGGGCTTCGGGGTGCATGTACGGGGGGCCTCATGGCTGGGCTTGGTCCTGGGCAGGAAAGGAGTCGCTGGCATTCCTGAGGGGGCGGCCTCTTGGGGTTTGCACCAAGTTCGAACATACTTGCGTCCACCAGGTTGGCTACCGGCCCATGGTTCAGAACGCACGGCTTCATCCCTACTGCGCCACTGCTCTCTCCGCTCGCGCAGGTGTGGAGCCGCGTGAAGGAAGCCATGTCGGCCGCGGAGGAGGCGCGGCTGGCTCGCGACACGGCACTGGCCCGCTGCGCCGACCTGGAGCGGCAGGTGGAGCTGGCCAACACACGCCTCACCACCGCGCGGCAGGCCACGCGGGACGCAGTGGTGGACGAGTTCAGCGCTCAGGTGTCCGCCGCGCAGACCGCGGCGCAGCATGTGCGCGAGGAGCTGTCCTCCGCGCACTCGGCGGTGACGGAGTGGCGCGCGCGGGCGGAGCGGCTGGAGCGAGACCAGGCCAGCCTCACGGTGAGCGGTACGGTGCGGGGCAGGTGGGAGGAGGTGTCGGGAGGAGGTGCCGGGCGTGTGGGTTGTGGCTGTATGGGGGCTGGTGGAAAGGGACTCCAGGCCCAGCACCGCACGCCTTCCCCAGGATGAAGCCAGGTGCGTGCGCTTACGCCCTCGCCCTCACCACCACAGGCCGAGCTAGCGGCTCTGCGTGAAGACACCGCCGCCACGCTGGCCTCCAAGAGCCGTCTGGGCCTGGCGTCGTTGGGTGCAGTGGAGAAGGTGCGCCGGCCTGGACTTGCACCTGCACCTACCTGCACCTACCTGCATGGCCGACCACCCTGGGTCGCACCAGCATCGCTGGGACTCCCTACTGTGCCTCCCCGTTTGCCCCCCTGCCGGTTTGCATGATGCCAATGAGTGAAACCTGCTCATGTTGCCTGCCGTGTTCTCTCCTTGCCCTGTCCACACAGGTTGCGAGCCTGGAGCGAGAGCGCGATGACGCGGTGGCCAAGCTGGAGAGCGCGCAGCGCAAGGCGGAGCGCGCCGCCCGAGACTGGCAGCTGGAGCGCCAGTCGTACGAGGTGCGAGCGGCGTGCAATGCCCTTTCACTCAAGTTGTATGAATGCGTTGTGATTTTGTGGTATTTATTACAGGTGGCTCGTGCTCCTATGGGCCTCTGTTGCTGCCTCGCGCCCATCCACACAACCCTGCCTGCATGCTCATGCCTGCATGATAATCCACAGAACACCATCCGCGGCCTCAAGTCCAATATTGCCGAGCTGGAGGCGAATCTCAGCACCACGCGCGCCGAGGCCTCAACCACCCGGCGCCAAGCGGACGCGGTCGGCCGGGAACTGGCGGCGGCGCGGGCACAGCGCCAACAGGCGGAGGCAGAGCTGCGGCAGCAGGTGCGGCCGTGCGTTCGAATGAGGTTGGGCATGCGTAGTTGTTTGGACTGGTGTCCGCCCATGGTTGCGGGTAGATATACGGTACCCACAGTAACGCCTTTTGTTGCGGAGGCGCAACAAGAGGAGCTGAGCAAGCGCATGATATGCATGCTGTCAACGTCCGCTTGATTCCTTTGCAGAGCAACTCTCAAACCCCATGCGCGCACCTGCACAGATTGCCAGCCTGCGTGCTGACCGAGACGCTGAGGTGCGGGCGCTCAGCAGCAAGATTGACGCCCAGGCCGCCGCGGCCACAGTGGCGGCGGCCGAGGCGGAGCGGCTGCTGTCCTCCAAGCAGGAGGTGCTGGCGCGCTGGCGCGAGGAGGCGCAGACGGTGAGTCCCTGTGCCGAGCGCTGACTGCACATTGCACAGCTTTACTCTGGGCCCCCCTTCAAGGGCTGCGTCTCATATGGAAGTGCTTGCTGTTGAACGCAAATCAAAACATGCAGTTATGGCCCCTCTACCAAGGGCTGCGGCTGAGCGCGTCACTGGGTTCTTACCGGGAATGGCGAAACCAGTTCCCCCGTTGGGATTCGTGAGCGACTGCCCCCCGCAACATCTAAACATTCCCCTGCCTTGTGCGCTGTGCCCACACCCCGCAGCTGGCCTCCCGCATGGAGGCGGCGCTGTCCGACCACAAGCGTGAGCTGGCGTCCAAGGCGCACGAGGCGGCGGAGCTGAGGGCGCGCTGCGAGGCGCTGGCGGGCGAGAACGTGGAGCTGGCGGGCGCAGTCAGCGAGCTGGAGGCCAAGGTGCGGGCAATGCGTTGGGCGCATTGTAGGGGAAACCTGCATCACGAATCCCATCAAAGCTCCTCGCTGTTCTGCAGTATCCCTGCGCTCATGGACATGTCACGTCGTAAGGAAGCTTACTGGATGCCTCTCCCTCCCCCCTTTTCCCCATGTGTGCCCCCGCCTTGTGCTTCCTCAGCTCGACGACCTGCAGGCCCAGCTGGCGGAGGCGGAGGCGCGCGCCGAGGCGGCGGCAGGCCAGGTGATGGGCTCCGCCAACCGCGAGGCGGAGCTGCAGCAGGAGCTGCGGCAGCTGCAGATGGCGCTGGACCGCCTGCACTTTGAGAAGAGCCGCATGCAGCGCGCGCACGACCCCCTGGTCGCCAAGTACGACGCACTCAAGAAGGACATCCGCCAGGCCGCGGTGCCCGCCGGGGCCTCGGCGCAGCAGTACCAGCAGCAGCCGCACCTGGCGACGCCGGTTGGCGCGGCGCCGCCAGCGGCGCATGGAACGCCTGGCATCAGCGCCGCCGCGGTGGCGCAGACGCTGTATGGGGTTGGGCCGGGGAACGGTGCTGGCGCGCACATGGGGTGGCCGGGTTCGCCTGATGGGGTGGTGCACGCGGCGCGTGTGCCCCGCGGTGCGGGCGGACGTTAAGCGCAACGCTGACATGCGGCGGCGCCGCCGTGACGATTGTGACTTGGTACCGTCTGTTTGATGGACCCGTAGGTAGTTGCAGAGGTCTGCTGTGAAGCGCCTGCGCCGGGAGTCGGCGGTACCGTACGATAGGTGTAATTGATTGTACTGCATCGACGTGAGGGGCCACGGCCTGAGTAAGGCTGCCAGTGGGTGGCATGCGCTGGAGTGACGGATACAGTTCAAAGGCGGTGGCGTAGCCATGCAATGGCATCACTGGGTGGTACAAAGTCTGAGCAAACCGTTAGCACCGTGTTTAGGGGAGCCTCCTCCTCCTTGACACCGTGTATACCGTAGGGGGGCTGTCTCCTTCTTGCTTCGGTCGCTAGTTGCTTGTGGGAAGCGCGGGAGTCGGGCAGGTCGACCCACCAGACTGGCTCGAGGGAGGGGTCAAGTATGCGCGTCCCAAGGCCAATTGCATATCGGTTGATGTGTGATACCGATATGTGATACCTCGCCTCGGATGCCCCTGGTCAGCTGGACAGTGTCAGTCCGCTGGCAAGGGTGGGCTGTAACCTTGAATGCCAATGTATCACAGTACCGCTTACCGTTCCACTCAGGGGTCGGCTACTCTGCACTCCTGAGCAGGCAGCATGCAGCCACTCCGCACGTTCTGAATGCGTGCAGGACAAGCAGGGATAACTGCGTCGAATTTCAGGTACACTTTTATCTAGGACGGATGTGGTCTCAGTCTTGCGGGGGAAGTGGCGCCCGAGCGGAAACCCGCGGGGAACAGGCTGCGGAGCCAGGCGGAGCAGTGTGAAAACGGTGCCGTCGCGGCACGCCGGGCAGTTGTGCCGAAGCACTCAGCGCTAGCCTTGTAAGTTACTTCTGTTGTAAATTAGCAGGAGTCTTGTTGTTAAACGCAGCAAGCAGGGCCTGCGGTGGCCATAGTTGCCGCTGCATTCGCCAATGCCCGAATTGTTTGTGCTGCGGTAGCTTGCCAGGTGTGCGCGCAACCATCGATAGTGTATTTGTTGAACATCAATCTGTACTACGTAAATCTACACGTTTAAGGCCTAGCGTCAGCGAGACCAGTGCACACGCCCGTGTAACGAAGAGTCTGGAGCTGAGCACATTGCTTTGAAGGCATTAGGTACTAGGGCACTGCAGTCATAATAGCAGCCTCAGGGGCGCTGCGGGGCTAACAGTTAGCGAGAATGGCCGACCAGGCGCCCCAGGTGAGGTCGACTTCGTTCCGGCTAGGGCCTTGGCCATTTGCGCACAGGCGTGGGCGCTGGCAACACGCGCCATGCTCGGCCGGGCCGCTAACGGGAGCAATCTCCCTTCGCCAACAGGACAACAAGTCAGCGAAGGATGTGGAGAAGGAGCAGGAGGCCATGCTGATGGCAAAATATGGTGGCCTGAAGCCCAAGAAGAAGCTCCTACCCAAGGTGCGAGCACACTGGTTTCGGCCTCCTGGGTGTGCATCCTCGGCCTTCGGTGGCGATTCTGCAGCTCGCCTTTCGCGAGCAACTGTGCACATGGCTTCAGCTGGCAGTGAAGTTGCAAAGTCCGCATGCCTAGGCAGAAATCGAGCTAGTCGGAGCCGGAGCCAGCTCTGTAACTCGGCATGTTGTGCAGCAAGGCATAGGAAGCGCGCATGGGCGTGCAGCTGAGAGGATGCGCAAATAGCATTATGAGGGCCGGCGATCAGGGGATTCCTCGGCTGGAGCTGTGGAAAGAATGCACCGAGAGCAGAGTGCTGGCTCTGGGAAGGCGTTGGACACGTCACTGGCGTGCTTAAACCGACGTTTGGCGTAACCAAGGAACGAACAGTCCATGATTGAAGCGAACCGCCGAGCGGACCACGCGCGCAAGGTCTCTGCCGTGCAGTTGCGTGGGCAGGCTGTGTGGGGTCTGTGGAAAGCTGCTGTACACTCCGGTGCAACAGACTGGCTGCGCTTTACTAAAATGCAACCCTGCGTTACTTGATGGCAATACGCATGCGACACGCGGCAGCACTGCGCGCGCGGGTTGCCGGCTGTTGTCCAGTGGCACGGGCTGGAGTCGCAGCCGTCGCATACCCCGTGGCTGACGTCCCCGTGCCCCTGCCTGTGCCTTCTGTGCCTTCTCTCCTTTCTGCACCCACGTAGGACCACAAGTTTTTTGACTCCGCAGACTGGGCCATGAACAAGGAGGCGCAGAAAAAGGGCGAGAAGCCTCCCGCGCCGGAGGACCAGCAAGAGACCCTGCCGCCCCGGCTCGAGCCCATGCCGGTGCCTTCGCGGCGTGTAAGCCACTTGGACCCCCTTGACAAGTAGAGCAGCTTGGCAGGGAATGGGGGGGCGCAGGAAGTTTGGATGGTCTGACCGCCTGGGTCCGGGCGTACGTACATACATTCGCGATTCAAGCGCGCAGCGAGCGCAGGTATGGGGTTCTGGCGGGGTAAGTTAGGGAGTGTCTGACGCTGAGTTAGTAGGCAGCGGACCAGACTGCAACGTGGCAGCTTGGGAATGGAATGGCTGACCGCGGATGCACGGCGCTGTATCGAAGAGGCTATTGATTGTGTGTGCGTGTGTGGCTTAGGCGTGTTTGTATGGAGAGGAGGTTAAGGCGGACGGATGCTTGCCATCTGGAGCACTGGACCGGCAGTGCCGACGAGTCCGGAGATGCCGCAAGAGAAGTTGACTGGATGCGTGCCCAACCCCCATGGGGCTGGTCGCAGACCTAGCGTTCGCCCGCTGTAAAGTGTGGGCACTGTCGGTCACTTCGATGCGGTAGGCAGCGGATGGGGGCTTTCAATCCGTCAGATACATGCAGTCAACGTAGGGCACCCACCCGGCAGTCGCAGTTATTGCAGTTGGGGTGCGCCCGTGGCCCCGTGCGGCCATTACGACACGTACCCCTTTCACTGTCCCATCAAACACGTAAAACGTGTTCGCACAACACTCCCGTCAACGGCAGCTCCCACCGTGAATGCTGGAAGCCTGGAACCCTACCGCGGTTGCAGCCTAGCGAATACGGCAAGTGCACAGCTCTTGGGCGAAGCAGGCCCACCCAGGCCACTGGACATGACAAGCTGCTTTTGTGGGGCAGGCGACCGCGCTAGGCCGTCAGGCCGGCAAGGAATCTATTCGCGGGTCAGCCCACTTGCCGCAGCGGGTGTGCGATGGGACAGGGTTGAGGCAGGTTGGCGAGGTCCCGTAGGGTGCAGCTGATGCCCATACCCCCTGGCCCCTGGCTGGCGTGTGGTGCCGGCGGCCAAGTCACTAGGGGTGCATTACGGGGATTGGGGCGCACTCTCCCCACCAGTTACGTTTGAGGCCGTGTTGGGGGTGCTGAGCAAAATCGCGCGCATGCCCGTGTCCATGTTTGGTCGGGCGGCCGCGGCGTCGGCTTATGCTTTGGGCAAGGTCCTGTATCATTTGGAATTTGCGGGTCTTCCCCAACTGTACGTTGTTGACCGGCTGCTAGCCCGGGTAGCGGCGGTGGTGGATCGGCGACTGTCGCCGGCCCAGTTTGATGCCAACCCCCATGCACGCCCGCCTGGCCTCTCCATTGAACTTATGCAACTGCCTCCTGCGGTGGGGGGGGCGGGCCTGTTGCCGCTGGTGCCGCATGTGAAAGCGCGGCAAGCCGGTCTCGCGGTACGGTGTGTGTTGGGTGTGTGCGGTCTGCTGCCGTATGTGCCCCCGTGGACCCGGGTCGCGGCGGCGTGGTTGCGCCAGGTGCACCCGGCGGCAACGCCCCTGCGTTTGTTGGTGCGGGGGGCCGCGGACCGTGTGCTGAATAAGCCGCTCACCCCGGCGGGCAAGCCGTTTGCGCGCCTGCTGAAAGCCATGACTGCATTCCCCGCGGTGACTCTTGTGGCGCCGCCCGAGCCGGGCGCGTGGGTGAGTCATGTGCCGTTGTGGGCTAACCCGGCGCTGTGTGAGGACGGCCGCACGTGGGAAGTGGCTTTCGCGGATTTGTTCGCTCTGCCGGGACTGGCGTGTGTGGGCCAGCTGGTTGCAGCGCATGACGGCCTGAACGAACTGCGGCAGGCATTGACACGCCCTTGGGCGGAGGGCTCCCGGTCTGATGAAGCGTGTGCGGATATGTATGTGACTGCTGTGTGGCGGCGGGTGCTGCACTGGAGCACGCGGGCGCGCCTGCCGTCGCCCCTGCCGGGGCCGGCATCGCCTCAAGAGGCGGCCGACCGGTTTGCGGCGGCGGTGGCCCTTCTTCCCGCTGGCTGGGCTGCCGCCGCGCGTGCGGCCCAGCTGGCTCGGGGGCCTGCCGCCGCGCTGCCGCTCCCGGCGGCCGACATCGTGAGTGCTACGGCGGAGTCGGTACAACAGGTGGTGCGGGGGCTTGGCTGGTTGCAGTGCGGGGGGCCGCCCATCCTGCTCACTGCCTACACGGTGAAGGCGGGGACCGTGCTACAAATGGCTCCACAGTTAGCCGCCCTGAAGGCTAAGCATTTGCAGTATGTGTGCGATGCGGGTGTGTCGGGGGTGGGGGCTGCCCTGGCGGCGGGGGCCTTCGTGTGCACCTTGGCCCGCTTGTGGTCGCTGAAATGGGAGAATCATCATAAGGAAGCACTGTGGCGTGTGGCCGCCAACGCTTGCTGGGCGTTTCCACGGCATGCTAGCGAGCGGGCGCGAGGCGTTACTGTTGACCCGTGTTGGGCGTGTGGGGTTGACATGCAGGATGGGGACCGGCGTCACTGGTTTTGGGACTGCACTGTTGCGCTGTCACTTCGGGAAAGTATGGGGATGGCTATGGGTTTCCTGCCGGAGGAGGCTCTAAGTGCCTTCTCTCGTGAGGAGTTGTGGTTAGTGCGCCCGCCTGCGGGGCTTGCGCCACCTGTGTGGGATGTGGTGTGTCTCGCTGCTATGTCTGCCCTGGACTTTGGTCGGCAGCGTGTGGTTATGGCCGGGTTGGCGGCGCGAGCGAAGCTGCCGTCGGCCCGGGTGCTGAGCATTGGACTTGCCGTCGTAGCTGACTTCTGCCTTCTGGGGTCGTCTCCAGACGTTTGTGACTTTGGGTATCAGGCCAAAGGGTTGGGACGCTGTGCCGTTTGCGCATCACTTCATATCTCGGGCTGTTGGTGACGGCATGGTTTTGCGCTTGCCGTATGACGCTGATTCCCCGCCCCCCTCGCCGTGAGAGGTTGTGCGGTGGCTCTGTGTGTGGGCAGGCTGCACGTGTGGGCGACCGTTCTAGTACCTGGACGCTTGCACCCTGGTTAGTGCGTGCGCTGTGCGTGTGTCCTGTGGCCTAGACGTTTCCCGGCACTCCTGTGCCTAGGCTTGTGGCGTTGAGGCACAGCGGTGGGGCTCTGGCGGGTTGAGGCTTGGCTAGGACTCACTGTGCGCGGAGTCACACGGACTTTGCCCGCGGGAGGGTTTGCAGCAAAGTCGGGGTTGGTGGGCCCTGATAGCATGTGATGGCTCGGCGTCTTCGGGTGCTGGGACTGTCCCCTCTGTAACATCCGCATCCATACCCCCAGCAGATGGCCAACAATTTGCAGCGGCAGAGCAGTAGTGCATGGCTGGTCGAACACTTGCTGGCTGGCGGGAAGTTTGCCGATGCGCATTCCTCACGCTCCGGGCGCCCGGCCAGGCGATAGCACCTCACAGACACACCGCATGCGGGGTGAGGTAACCGGAGTGCGGGAAAACGACACGAACGCTGGTGTGCGCCACGGTTGGCTGCTGGTGGCTGCGGTCGAAGCTCGAAGACAGCGGGAGAGCGCGGGATGAGCAAGAGCGGAGTGGCGTGCTGCACTGAAGCTTCCCCTCCCCTGGCTTTCCCAGAACAAGAACGTACGCAGCAAGAGCAACACACGGGAACGCACAAGAAACGACAAAAGCTTACAAGAATTGTTTATATTTTGTCAGGGTAAATGCCAGTATAATGGCGCGCGTCGGTGCCAGTACCCACTCATGTCCGCCGTGCGGCGGCTAACACGCACGTGCAGTTCCGTCCGTGCACAGGAAGGCCCCAGCACACGTCCATGCTCTCACGACGGATTCTTCTCCCGACTTCCCAATGCTTCTTCACTACTCCGTAATTCTTGCGCTTGCGGTAACATAGATGTACACCTCTAAATCGACAGCACCTCCAATCAGTTGTTCTTGATCTTATGGGCAGGGCGGAAAACAAACAACACCAGCACGGGCAAGTCGGCCCATGCGGTGTATGAGGGGATGAACGGTATCCCGCTCCTGCAATCAAGCCAACCTAGCGGGTTCGTGAGCGACACACCACATGACACGCACACCGGGAGATGTCAAACGTCCACCCTGGTGAAAAGCCAAAATTGCATTTTGCACAGGCGCTTGTTGCCCTCAAAAAAATCCGTGTACTGCAGGGGACAACTGCTTCCAGCAACGCTTGGCGCGATCCCCGCGCTTTTAGCACGCCGCCCAACATGTCGGCGCACGCCGCGAAGCAGGCCCGCTCACTCACGTCCCACTAAAACGCTCACAGTCACGGTGTCTGATGGATGATAAGTTCTCCTTCCGGCCGACCGTACTAAACAGGTCACAAATCCTACGTGCACACGCTCCTCTCTCGCTGCTGCGGCAACAACAGCCATGCACCATTACGTTACCAGGCCGCCGCAACGTGCGCGCGTCCTGGCCACCCGGCCAGGCAGGGTTGCACGCACGGCGGGCCCCATCCCGCGCGGGAACTCCGCTCACGCCTTGTTCCGCATGCGGTTGAGGAAGCGCGAGAAGGCGTCCCAGTTGTCAAACATCAGGTCGCCCATGCGCAGGAACGTAACCTGCGTCAGCCGCCCCGCCCGCGCGTTGCGCCCAAAAGCGCTCTCCGCAATGCGCTCGAACGCGTAGTCGTCGTACCGCTGCAGCGCGTTCTCGCCCGACAGCGGCACGCCGTACTTCTCCGCCGCCTCGATCACCTGCGCATGTGGGGAAGGAGACAAGGGAGGCTATAAGTCAGCATGCGGACTGGAATCAGGGGCGTGTAAAAAGGGTGTCGGCTGGAAGCGTCGGCAATACTCAGATATGTAGCATGCGCGCGCGGCCTGAAACGCAAATCAGGTAGCCCCCGCCAACTCCCAAGCCCGCTTCCGCCGCGCACCTGCTGCAGGAGCGCCTGCGGGCTGCACCGCCCCTCCGGCGGGTGCTCGCAATCGCGCATCTCCACGCACGTGAAGCTGAGCGATGCGTCGTGCCGCCGCAGCATGGCCATGAAGGGCAGGTAGCCGTCCCGGTCCCGCGTGTTGTAGTAGCCCGCCGTCAGCTCCGCCGCGTGCGCGCGCGATTTGAACCACCAGTGCACGCCCGCCAGCTTGATGCCCATCTTGCACGCCGGCGTGAACTCGTAGATGACGTGCCCGTTGGACGCCTGCGCCCAAAACAAATGCATATGCACAGAGACACCGTAGAGACGTGAGCGAAACGCCAAGCACGAGAGAGAACGCAACCGTCAGCACCACATGTGGCCGCAGACAACACCGCAGTCGACACATTGGACCAATAAATCGGCTGTAACCCCCCACCCACTCCACGCCCCCGCGTCGCACTCACGTCACGCATCGAGTTGAACACGCGCGGCCGCCCGTGCTTGTTCAGCACCTCCGCCGCTGACGACAGCACACGGTCCGCGTGCTCCAGCAGCATGTTGCTGTACCACGACAGGAAGAAGTGTCCGTACGCCGTGTTCCAGCTGCCGTTCTGGCTGACGAAGAACCCCGTCTCCCAGCTGCTGCTGTTGTAGTGCCCCGCATCGTGCGGCCCGCTCAGACCCCTGCAAGGCGACGCGCATAATTGCCGAGTCACGTTGAGAACGTGCATGCAAAGGCATACGCGCGCCTTAACGAACCGCGCAGGCACGGGGGCTGTCCGCAACCCAACCACAAGCCCTTCAGAGCGCGCAGTGCAAAGAACGAATGCTGCCCTCGAGCTGTCCCTGCCCACGTGTCCCCGTCCTAAATCTTCCGCAGTCTCGCCGTCCCCGATACAGACAGTAGAGCCCTTGCGCGCCATTCCCTGACCCATGCCCGCTTGCGCCAGCCTTACCACTCCGCGTGCCCCGCCGCCTCCGCTGTTCGCCGCAGGCTTTCGAGCATGAACTTGTCGTAGCACTGGAACTCGCCCACGCCCGGGAACCGCCACCGGCCGTCGCCCTCCGGGTAGGAAGGGTACCGCAGCTCGCCCGCCGGCCCGAGCCCCACAGTGACCTCCGTGATGACCGTCCCTGCAGAAAGGCACGCCGTGAGACTTTGGACGTCTACGACGCCACGCCCGCCGCATACTAAACTCACCGAACAGGTGCTGGAACTTGTCCGCGAAGGCGTTGATGAAATCGCGGTACATAAGCACCGGCGTGCGGCCCCAAAACAGCGGCACCTCATCGCAGCCGAGCGACAGGCACTCCCGGTTCCGGTGCCCCGCCTTGTCCGTGTAGAAAATGTCCGGGTTGCGCTCGCCGATTTCGAGAACCCACTTTGGCAGCGGGATTTTGCACGTATCCCCGACATTTCCGCCCGCTGCGTGGAAGCTCATCACCGCCTGCACCTTCAGACCCGCTGCAGCGACCTTGTAAAATAGCCGCTTGTAGGCGGAGAAGTCATACTGGCGAGGCCCGGCGCGCTCAACGATACCCCACCAGACGTCCACCATGACACCTTCCACGCCAGCCTGCTTCAACGTGTGCAGCGCGATGTCGAGCGAGCGCTCCTTTTTAAGCACGGATATCCGCTTGCCGTCGCGCTCCACCACCCAGACAGTGTCGAGCGGCAGCATGACATAGACCGGGCACCCGGACCCGCTTGAGGAAGGCTCCTCCGCCTGGCTCTCCGGATACTGCGTGTCGAAGCGGTCCTCGTCTATCATTGGAATCTTTATATGTTGCCCGGTTTCTCGCAAGAGCCTGCGGGAGCATGCGAGCGACGTCAGCACGAACAGCAACAACAAAAGTCGCATGCTGCCCCTGGAAATGACGCCGCGCACCTGTGGATTTGCAAGTCGTCCTCCACTTCTGAGAACGCACTGGCTCCTGGCGTTGTGACTATGGGCTCCGGCGCGAAGCTAGCGAAGCCTGAGTCGTCGTCTAGCGTCCGCGAAGTGCGCGGGTGCGCAGTGGGGTGCGTCACTTGGCGCCCTTGCGAGTGGCAGGCCCCGCTCCCTCGCTGGCTTCGCGAGCCTCTGCATTGCGACAGTCGCTGTGCTGCAAGAAGCGCGCTGCGCAGAGGCTGGACGCTGCGAGGAGCACTGGGGCACTGGGGCAGCGAGGTCGGCATCTCCGCCACACCCCCTGGCCCCAGGCGGAAGGCCAGGTCTAGCGTGAGGCCTTCACTAACACTACTATAGCTCTAAGGAGGCGGGAAAGGGCGACATAGGCCTGGGCTCAAGTTCTGTTTGCCGCGTGGCAGTGTCTCGGTCACAGTTGAGCAGAAGTGATGGTATATTTTCGCTAGCGATACAGCTTTGTTGCATAGTGCAGCTGCGGCAGTCGCCACGGCGCCTGAGAGCGCAGCGTCGGGTGAGCTCGCATGGGTCGTATATGCTGACGCTGGACTGGGCGAGGACAGTTCCGCGGCCGCAGCCGTTGCGGCCCCGGTGCGTGTGCATAGCCGTTATCGCTGGCTGTATTCAGCGGTTTTGTGGAGGCTGCATTGCTCCCGGGTTAACGAAGAGTTTGGCCCGGGTCAATGGTTCGCGGCTTTTAATAACACTTTTCTGCGATTCTGCGGTCGATTCTTCATGTTTTCCGCTTGGAAGTATAATGTGTATCTCAACCGTGTTGCAACGAGTTGGCTGCGCGACGGCGGGCTTTGCCATGTCTCCACACGGGACGGGCTTTGTCCTGCTCGACGTGTAACGAGAGCAGATCCTACACAAGCGACAAACGCGTGCTAAGGATTGGGGGTACTTCAGAAGCGACATAATGCACCACCGGTTAGACGTGTCACCGTTCGGCGCCGTGCACAGTGGTGCGCCCCCCCCCCCCGTTGCCTTCGACCCTACTGGCGCATTCACCGCGTGTACCACCATCTGACCAGCTCGGTCGTGGCTATGTCACATAGCTTCGTGACGGGCACCAGGTGTGGAAGTCAGTGGCATCCTGGAGCCTGGCGGGCGGGCACGCTGGACGTGAAGTTGTGTGGCGCTCATCACGGGATTCATGGCTCATCCTTGAGGGCTTGTCATTAGGGTATTACACTCGCGACCGCAGCGTAATCTGCACGCCCCCGTGTCAAGCCCTGCAGTGACTTAAACCCTCATTGCTGTTAGGCATCGGTCGAAGTTGCACATAATGCCGGTAGTACGACGCGGGAGTGTCGAACCCCCGCGGAAGATGAATCGCCAGCGCAAGTGAGCACCCAGCCACCGGTGGCGTTCAGGGGCCCCTGGTGGCGTTGATGAACCCCGCTGTACACATGCAAAGTCGCTACAGAAAAGCAGTCCACCACGCACCGAGATCCCGGAGCGTGAGGACTGCACAAGAGAAACATCAACAAGGCAGCGCTTGCATAGCAACATAGGAAGTCAGGAACTGCCGTGATCCTACACTACCCGACACTACCACCTTTCCCAAAGGCATCTTTGATACCACCCTCACGTTCCGACAACCCTGGTCCATCACCAACAACAGTTGGGACTGCGCCGCATGGGGCCTGTCCATGCCCTGTACGGCTGTACCCTCACATGCTGAGCCCCCAGGCACGCCAGCAACACCCCCACAGCTCCCGACCGCTCGCCATGACCGCTCACCGCCTGAACGCTGCTCAGCACCTCCGCCGCACCGCTCTGCTGCTTGGCCCGGAGCCCTAGCGCGTCGCAGGCGTGCCCTTGTGGGCTTATGGGCTGTAGCGCCTGTAACCTACGAGCCTGATGCGCACCACTGCCTGCCTGCCTGCCCGCCTGCCTGCCCGCCTGCCCACCAGCCGCCGGCCACCAATGCGTGCCCACCCTCCGCCTGCTTCCCCACTGCTCTTGCCATTTCCCCCTGCAACCTCCCACCCACCCACCCCCACCCCGCACCCTGGTCTCCCGCACGCTATCGCGCGCTACCGCCGCGCCAGGGGAACTGCAGCGGCAGCACGTTGATGCCGTGCAGCGGCCACAAGAAGTGGCGCAACCCGTAGCGCCCGCCCTCGCCCCGCCGCGCGCGGGACAGCGTGTCGCGCGCGTACGGCGCCCACTGCCGCGCACTGGAGAAGTCATTAATGCCCATGCCTGTGTCACACGGATTGGCACATGGAGCAGGATGCAAGCGGGTTCAGGACAGCGGTGAAAAACGCAGCACAGCGGGGCCTGTTGGCGCACGGGTGTGCTGCTGCTTGTGGGCTCGGCGAGCACAAGGACGGAGGGTCGACACCGTGCGGGCAGAATGCGCAAGCAAGCATGGCGCCGTGCGCGACTGTGTCCGCTACCATGATGAACACACACCGCGGAAAGTCAGGCGCGTTCGCAGATCCAGTGCTGGTTACAGCGCCCGCAGCAAGCGCCACCAAGCTATCCCCGCCTTCCCCCGCCTTTCCCCGCCTTTCGCCGCCTTCCTCTGCCTTCCTCTGCCTGCTCCCACCCTCCCACGGCCAGACCCACCGTTGGCCAGGCCCCGCAGCAGCTGCACCACCCGCAGCACGAAGAACAGGTCTGCGGGGAAGGTGGAGATGGCGGAGCGCTTGATGGGCGAGTTGGGGTCGAACGGGTCCACCTGCGGGGGGGGGGGCGGGGCGGGGCCATGGGGCAGTGGTGGGAGAGTGCAGGGCGAGCCCAAACGCGGAAGCGGTGGACGCGGGTTGGGGATACACGCCCGACCTCAACAATGGGTGGGACGAGGGAGTAGAGCGCGTGTTGCTAGCCGCGCCCGTGCGCATGGGGTAGATCCCAACTGGCGCGCATGCACTGCGTCTGACGCAATGGGCGGCCCCACAGCACGGCCCATGCGCTACATGTCACACACACACACACACACACACACACACACACACACACACACACACACACACACACACACACACACACACACACACACACACACACACACACACACACACACACACACACACACACACACACACACACACACACACACACACACACACACACACACACATACACACACGTGTGTGCACACGCGCACACCTTGCTCGTTTTCGTTTTTTACACACACACACACACTTGTGCACACGTGCACACCTTGCTCGTTTTCGTTTTTATCACACACACGCACACGTGCACACCTTGCCGCGCGTGTCGAACATGCCGTACGCCATCTCACTGCGCAGGCCCGGGTCGTTCTTCTCGGTCACCACACCCAGCTGGGCCAGGGCCGCGGAGATGTCGGCCGGGCGACCCCTGAGCATGGCGGTGGTGGGTGGGGAAGGCGGGGAAGGCGGGGAAGGTGGAGATGTTGGGGGTGGGGGTTGTAGATATCAGCCCAAACTAAAGATGGTGTGTGTGTGTGGGGGGGGGGGGTTGCAGGGATGTGTGTGTGTGTGGGGGGGGGGGGTTACAACCCTGAGAATATAAGAAGTGAAGGCGTAGCGAGGAACAGTAGCATAGCAGACGCGTTGCTACCAATGTCCGTGAAGTCCAGCGGCCAGCTCCAGCGCGTACAACCGCCGAAGGCTGCTGCTGCTGCTCTCCCATTTTGCCTACCGACTAATCTAAGTAGGTTGATCGTATTGTAGGTGGGGAGGAGCGGTGTACGTGCCGTGCAAGGCGAGGTGCTGGGAAGGAGCTGGGGAAACATGTGTGTTTGGGGCAACCACCCATGGGCTGCGCGCCTCTGTGGCTGACGCAGATCATACTTGCTGCTGCTGCGCATGCGCCTGCTGTTGCGCCCTGCAACAACACCTTCGTCTTCCCACCGCCCTGTGCCTTTCTGTCAGCCCGCACTCGCACACACACAGCACACACGCCACCACCCCACCCCACCCCCCACACACACGCCCCTGGTTTAGTTTGGGCTGGTATCTACAACCCCCCCCCCGCCCCCCGCCCAGACGCGCGCCCCTACTTGTTCAGCGCCAGCACCAGCTCCGCGAAGCCGCGGCGCTGCTGGTCCGGCAGCTGCTTGGACTGGCCGTAGTCCAGCAGCCCCACGCGCCCGCCGCGGCCGATCAGGATGTTGCCCGGGTGGCCGTCGGCCTGAGGCGGCGGCGGCGGCGGCGGCGGAGGTGGGCGCGCAGAGGCAGGACCCGCGGCAGGCGCGCGTGAGGTGAGGCGCGGCAACCAAGGCGACGGCGGCGAACCGTACACTACAGCCACGCACCGTGGTGCCGTATGGCTGCGCCCTCAGCCTCATGTGGATTGACGAGAACCCCTCGGCATTTGCAACCCTCCGCCCTTCCGGCCTCCGCGCCCCTCCCACGAACGATGTCTTCCCATCCACGAATCCCATTCGGGCCCCAGCCACACCAGGCACATGCTGTGTGGTTGGTACGGCACTCAAGCTATGCGCCTCCCTCAGCCGCCACGGCGCCGGCCGCACCTGGAACAGCCCCTCGCCGAAGATCATGCGTCCGTACGCCTCCGACACGCTGCGTGCGGCAGCAGCAGCAGCAGCAGCAGCACATATGCACACGCACAAGTAATTTCGGCGCAGTCTGGGCGGGCTTCGTTTTGTTGATTTTCAACACACACACACACACACACACATATGTCACTGCGCCGTACAAGCGCCATGGGGCTACATCGGTATGCATGCACGTGGTTGGTTCCGGTTGGGGAGCGCGCCACTGCCTGCGCGACGCAGTCAGACACGCACACACGCACACACACACGCACACGCACACGCACACACGCACACGCACACGCACACGCACACACGCACACGCACAAGCTTAAGAGGCGTCGTGCATACTAGCACACACATACGTGCCCGCACCGAGTGAGGATGCGGCGCTTGGCCAGGTCCCGCTGCAGCGGCGACAGCTGCGCCACCCGGGAGCTGGCCTCAAGCAGCGGCACGCCCTGGGAGTGGGGGGTGGGTGGTACGGGGGGTGGGAGGTACGGGGGGTTGAGGGGTTTGGGGGATCATTGACGCCGAGACCACGAGTCCGGGACCGGGTTTGTGACCGGGTTTGTGACCAGGAATGGGGCAGCAGTCGCAGCTGCGTCATTGTAGGCGGCAGCGGTAGCACAGAATTGGACAGGCTTGGAGCTGCTCGGCAACAAGACGTTTGTTTTTGCTCTTCTGCTCCCTCTCCTCTGCTGCCCTGTTTGTGCCCCGTGCCGCTGCCCCTGCCGCTGCCGAGCCCCCCTGCCGCTCACCTCCAGAAAGCTCATGACCAGCGCCCGCCGTGTGACCAGGCCGCCCACGGTGCGCGGCACCTGCAGCCGGGACGAGATGGGAGCCAGGTGCTCCGCTATCGTGTCCATCACGCGCGCCTCGCTGTGTGTGTGTGGGGGGGGGGTGCAAAGATGGTTGGAAAAGGGGGGAAAGTGCATGGAGCGGCGGTGGAGATGCCACGGGCACACTTGTTTTTCAAGGAGGCCCCACTTGCTTTTAAGGAGGCATCACTTGCAAGGGGATCGCTCACTCGCTCACACCATCATTTTGGCCTCTTGGCGGCCACACTTCAGGCCCGGCGACGTGCGCAGGATTGAGTACGGTACTCGTGCAATAAGATGGAGTGCTGCCATACCGTATAACCGCCGCGGCCGCTAACGCCATCCCGCGCCCCCTTCACCAACAACTTGAACACCGCTGCTCACCCCGCTCGTCACACGGGCCTTCCGCCTCACCCTCACGCTCACCCTCCGCCCTACCCCTACCCTCGCCCTCACCGAGTGAAGTCGAACTCCAGTCGAATCTGTTTGTTCAGCTCGTCCACCGCCGACACCAGGTCGAACTGCAGCCGCCGGGGTGCGCGGGGGTGTAGTGCGTGTATTGACACGGGCACGCGGGGCACAAACAGTTTAGCACTTGTTAGGGAAGCACAATGAGGTTGACGTTGTGTCATTTGCACATGAGTTTGTTCAGCCGCATTGAGTGCCGCCCTACAGCCGCTGCTGCGCCGCTTACCCAGCTGCACCAAACACCTGACCCCAATGCTGCGCAGCCGCACTTGCCTTGAGCTCTGTCTTGGACAGGTAGAAGGCGGCGGCGCGGATGTTGGACAGGTCCGAAGTCATCACAGGCAGCGCGTCGGGGTATTGCACCTGTGCGGAGGAAGCAGGCCCGGCTTAGAGTTAGGGCAGGGTGCATGGTGGCTGGGATGGCGTAGGTGTGTGTGCGGCGGAAGGGTTGTAGATACCAGCCCGAACTAAACCGGACTTAATGCAGTAGAGCGAGGAGGAGAGCGGGGGAGGGATGGGTGGGAAGGGCATCAGGGAGGGGGGCGGCAGTGAAGGCCTCACGCTAGACCTGGTCTTCCGCCTGGGGCCACGGTGCGTGGCGGAGATGCCGACCTCGCTGCCCCAGTGCCCCAGTGCCCCTCGCAGCACCCAGCCTCTGCGCAGCGCGCTTCTTGCAGCACACCGACTGTTGCAGTGCAGAGGCTCGCGAAGCCAGCGAGAGAGCGGGGCCTGCCACCCGCAAGGGCGCCAAGTGACGCAGCACCCCACTTGCCGTACCTCACGACCACACCACACCCTGACGCACCTTGACAGCCACGAGGCCGTTCTTGGGCGCATCCCCCACCGCCACCGCGTGCATCAGCGCCGCTACAGCCGGAGGCAGGTCTGGGCTCGACGAGCTGCTGCCGCTGCCTCCCCCATCACTGCTGCTACTGCTGCTACTGCTGCGGCCGCGCGCCCCGCCGCTGCCGCTGCCGCCGCCGCTGCCGCTGCCTGCTCCCCCGGCCGCGCTGCCCGCCGCTCCCGCGGGCTGGTGGTCGTGCAGCTGCAGGCACTTGGGCTGCAGCACCTTGATGCGCTGGCCCGGCTGCAGGTGGTCCAGGTCCACACCTGGCGCGTGCAAGGCACGTCCACGTGACAAGCTCTAGAATGAACACGTGGATGTTGACACGAGGATGATACGGGTTGACGAGGAGTCACGTGCGCATGTTGGGGCAGGAGCAACCAGTTCCAAACGCAACCCACGGCCCGGAACATGCCGAGAGGAATGGAATGGGTAGGGTGAGGAAGATGCCGCCTTCAGGACACGACACGTACGGCCAGCGACTCCCCCGCCCCACCCACGCGCACCCTTGTTGAGGCTGCGCAGCTCCCGCAGGCTCATGCCCAGTGCGTTGCACACGTCCCAGGCGCCCTGCCCCGCCGCCACCTCCCAGTCGGAGGGCCGCTGCCGCTTCAGGCTGTTGGCGGCGCGCGCCAGCTCCGAGCGGCTGAAGCGCCGCAGCCGCGCCTTGTGCACCTGGGCGTCGAGACAGAGGAGGGAGAGGGCGGGGCGACATGGGGATGCGACGTGGGAGGCATGCGGAAGCCACGAGTGGCAGCGCCTCGGGTACTCAATACTCATGCCCTCCTGCCATCTGCTGCAGTCAGGTCGGGGCCGTGGCCACCGCCGCCGCCTTACGGCCAGCCGTAGCCGACCAGCCACACAGCCACACACCACCTGCTGATGCCCGCATTGAGGCGCTTCCTCCTCCGGGGTTTTCACTTGTCCTGTCACACGCCTCTACTGCCCCATCCCCCGCTCTCCACATGCACGGCTACCCACTCCTCCTCCTCCGCCTCCCCTTCCACCTGCTCCTCCGCCTCCATTCCCGCCACCACCGCCCCCTCCTCCCCGCCCACCTGCGAAATGGAGGCGCTTCCCAGCGGCTGCTCCAGGTCTATCCACTCGAACAGCTGGCCCAGGTCCTGCACGCCCAGCTCCCGCTGCAGCGCGGCCTTGGTGGCGGCGGCGGACATGGGCGGCACCTGCGGGGAGCGGCAGACGGGGCGTGTGTGGACTGGGGAGTGGGGACAGGGCGCAGACTGGCCGAATGCCATGGTGCCCGAGACCCAGAATGGGGATGCGGCAAATGCCATGACTGATGGGAGGCGGGCAGTCAGACGTCGCGGCGTGGGGAATGGGGAAGGCACGGCTGAGGATGAGGTAGGGCGGGGTTGGGCTTCGGGCGCCACGATTGCAGGCCACGGCAGGCGCGCGCTGCCGGGTGATTGACCCTGAGTCCCACACACGATACCTTATCGCACAACAGCGTCAACTTCTTGCAGATTTGTTCTGGCACAAAATCCCCGCGAGAGCCGATGAACTGGCCCGCCTGCATGTACATGGGGGCCACGTCAGGCGAACGTGAGGTCACATTCAACGCCTCTGCCGCTTGACCGCCTTCTCAGCCCACAGCACGCACGAACACACACGCTTGGCAGGGGTGGAAGTTCCTGGCACCCCACTGACCTTCAGGTAAAATCCCCGTAGTGCAATGCAGAGCTCGTACATCTTCTCGCCGGCTTGCGTGTGCTGGGGGACCCATACCGACTCCTGAATCTCCGCATCGGACCGTCCGAGCACCTTCAGACCTAGCGCATGCAGTTGCGCTACTTTATACGTGCCGTAAATTGAGGCCGCTCGCCCCCAAAACTCGAAAGTGCGCAATATTGCGGGCGGAGAGTTGCGCGATTCCATACTGCGTGCGGTTTCGGGAGACAAAGACACTACATATGTGAGCGTAGCTATGAAAAGGGAATACGGCCTTGCAAAGGAAACCCGGGGAGTGGAAACAAGCGTGCAAGCGTTTCAGGCAGCGGTTTTATTTGTACACGGCGTAGGCGAGTGATTGTCAATGCATACCAAGACCGTATCAGACGTTATGATAACAAGTTCTCCGTGACAGCCGTCGGCTCGATCTCGGAATGGGGCGTTGGGGTTTGGCACGCACGCATCAACGGCTTTATGGAAGCTGCCCCCGGCAAGGAACGCGCCCGAGCATAACACTGCCGAACGGGAGAATGCTATAGTGTACCAGGCACGCTCCTGTTAGGACTCCGGGCAGGCGGAGTGCAGTGTAACATGCACACGCCTACGCCGCCTACTGGAACAGATCGGGACAGCTTGGCGTTTGCGCAAGCGCCTACAGGGGCAGGGCGGACACGAGAGCAGGGTTTTCATCCAGAACCAGTGAATATGGAACGTGCTATGAGTGTTCATGGGATCAGGAAACCGTAGCCGGTAGCCCGTCCAGTTGCAGGGGCGGTTCAGTCGCGAGAGTTGTGTGGGGCTGCACCATAAGCTCTTCTTCGTTAGTAGGCTGCCGTGCCGCGAATGACACCACTTGCCCCCATATGCAGCGTTGGCGTGTGGCCGCCAATGCTTGCTGGGAACGTCAATGGGGGGGGGGGCTGTGCGCGTTCAGGGGTACACGGTGGACGTTCGGGACAGGCGTTGCAGATGGGTGGGAGCGAACAGTTCGTGCGGGATCTGTGCGGCAGGGGCGCCTGAAAAGGCAGATGAGCCAGTGCGGACCGCAGGAGGGAGCGATTGGAATTGCTGTTCGCGCGACTGAAGAGGGAGGGATAAGCGAAACAGGGGAAATCGGTAACGGTATGGAGGGTCGGAGAACTTGGTCGGGCGGGGAAAGTAGTGGGAGGAGTGGGAGTGGCCCCCATTGAGCGCGTAACGGCGTAAGCGACTCGCCGAAGCAATTGCAGACATTCACCCACACAGCCCCGCCCATCATACCATCACCGGAGTCCGTCAGCGTTAGCTGCGCGAGTGGGAGCGGGTACTTGCGGTCATCAGTTGGGAGCTGCTAGTGGGGGCTGCGGTCAAGCGCGCATAGCTGGCTGTTGACGCGCGGTGCGGCTAGGAGCGGTCAGTTGCGCGCGGCGCCGGCTGGTATAAGACCGCGCTGGCTGGTGTAGGGCTCAAGTGGGAAACGCGGGGGAAAGTTGATTACAATCTATAGCAACAGCAGCGCATCACTGCGACGTGTTCCTGAGCACCGCGCCTGCACCAGCCCCGGCGGGCAGCGGCTGAGAGCCGCCTAGCAGCACGCGCTCCTTATCCTGCCTTGTGCTCCCACTCACCGCCCAGACGCAGCGTCCCAGCGCCGCGTCGATGTATGCGGGACACCGCCAGCTCTACTCGCCCCTGCCCCACAGCCGCCAGGCCCGCTGCATGCGGCCGCCACGCTAAGGATACCACTCATGCTGCGCCAGCAGCACCTCCTGGGCCTGCTGCTGCGGCGGCGGCAGCCGCGCACTGTCATCCTCAAACTCCTTGTGGTATATATAAATAAAGACAGCTCCGACTATCCCGTGTACGGCAAGCAAACCCCCAAGCCGTTCTAGAGTCGGGGGTCACAGTTGGGTACAACTCCAACCAGGCGCTGGCAGTTGTACGGAAAGCCATACTGTAGTAACAAATACGGCCATCGACGTGGGTGGCCATAGACGTGGGCGGCCATCGACGTTGGGTACGCGCATTCTTGGGGGCCGGCTGGCCAAGAAGCTGCACATGGATGCTGATCATGTACATGGGGGGTGCCGCCGGTTGGCACGCATCACGGCTGGGAGCTGCGCGTTGCAGGCGGCGCTGGCTGAGCAATCCTGCAACCTGGCCTGGCCTGAGCAATCCTGCAACCTGGCTTGCGCCTGCGCCTGCTTGGCTTTTTGCTGCTGCTGCTGTTTTTGTTGCCGCCCCTGCTTCCCCTTTGCGTCCGCTGCGCCATCGCCGGAGCTGCTGCTGCGGCTTCTGCTTGCCTGCCAGCTTGCCGCCTTGCCGTTGCTCTGCTGTTGCTCTTGCCCTTGCCGGGAGCGCCTGCACATTCCAATGCAGTATTCGCAAACATTTATCAGCACACGCACGGCTTGTATGTAGCATTGGGCAGGGGCCCCACGCTGCATGGGTCACACGCGCGAGCGATACGACAGCCGCTCCGCTGATACATCGTGCGTCTGCGTGTGAGTGTGGGTGGGTAAGGAGGTGCACTCGCCACGCCCGCTGGGCTCACCACGGACTGCTCCTCCTCTCCCGTCTGCCAGCAGCAGCCTGACGCGTCCCTGCTGGTCCGCACCGCCCGGCCGCTGGCACACTCACCGTATCGCGGCTTTGGGTTCGTGAGGACGGGATGTGCGGCGTGCAGCATTGACTGTAAGAGCACCAAACAATACCGAAGTCGTTACAGGGCATGTATGGAGGTGCGTCTGTGTTTGTGTGTGTGTGTGTTGGGGAGGGGGTTGCATACATGTATATTATAAAATGAAGGCGTAGCCAGGAACAGTAGTATAGCAGACGCGTTATCATCAATGGACCGATGACCGGGGGGGGGGGGGCAGGTGGCACGGGTGGGCACGAGCCACGGTGCGGGGTCAGCGGATCGGAGTGGCAGGACACCCCCACCAGCATACCCGCGCGGGCACACCGTGCCGTAAGGTGCCAGCATCAAACCCGCCCCTCGCAGCTACCGCAACGACTATGATTTCACCCCACGCACCCGCCCATTCCGCGGCCCCCCTGCTTGGGTTGCTTGGGAAACAAACTACTCCCCTAACCCAAAGCCCCCATACCCCCCGAAGAAACCCCCAAAGGCGCTAACAGCAGCGAAACCACTACTACTCACGCTCGCCAGCGCCTCCCACATGGCCGCCATCTTAGCTGGGTGCAGCGAGACGACAAAGCCGGGCCCGGCCGCCACGCTACTGCCGGACAGGTCCTTCCAGGGTGTCGCATCGGCTGCAGCAGCAGCAGCAGCGCCGGTGGGCCCATCCACCGTTGATGCCCATCTCCCATCCATCACATCATTGTGCCACCGCTGCTGCCACCGCTGCCGCTGCTACCGCCGCTTGCTGAGTCCCGGAGGAACCCCTGAAACAGCTCTCTGTCGCAGCGAACAGTGGGCGGTATGTCCGCCGCACTGCACCACTGCCGCTGCAGTGCGTGATCAAACGCCGATGCGACGTGAACGCTCAGCGCATACTCTGATGGCGCTGTGCCGGCTGCAACTGCCAGCAGGCGGCCGTCCAGGTCGCCCAGCTTCACCGATTTCTGACGCCCGCCGTCGTCTGTATACTCAAACAGCACCTTGTCTTTGCGCTTCTTGTCCAGCAGCACCACCTGCGAAGCAAGACTCACTGGGGATCAGCCATGGCCACTTCGGTACATACCGCAGAGAGAAAGGTGACAGGCATGGCTAAGAAGAGAAGACAGCGACGACATGGCTGGCGTGCATGGCTGGATGTGGGTGCCCCCATTAAGCTCAAGCCGGGTGGTCGGCTAATCGCTCATGTTCATGGTCTTCACCTCTCACAGCGTGCAGGTCCAATCAGTAAGGGTCCTGTACCTAGCGCGTGCCCGTGTCCCTGGACCCCTGACCAGCACTAGCGCCTCGTACCTTGAGTTCCACGGGGGTGACCTGCGCATGTCATGCAATATGGCATACATGCACAGGGATGGGGCAAGGCTGGATGCTTGTGCCTAGCGCGCGTATCAAAGCAAGGCTACCACAAGCACAGGCGGTAAATGGTGCCGTGCATGAAACTCGCAACATCTCACCGTGAACGCGAAGTTGTCGAAGTGCTGCTCGACCTCGCGGTGCATGAGCATAAGGTTGGGTGGGTCGTCGATCTTGACACCTTTCTGCGCGCACACCCCGACGTTCAGGCAGTGCGTGCGCAGTCCCGGATAACCGGATGACTAGGGACCTGGCATGTTAGGACCCCTGGACGCACACATGGGCTGTCACCCGGCAAAAGTGGCTCACACTCACCGTGGGGGGCCACCGCCGCTGGTAGATGTGGCCGGCAACCACGTCCTGCACCGGCAGTTGGACGCCCGACACCGCGCACGTGGCATGCCGTGGCTGCGGCTCGCCCGTGTAGTACTGCAGCGCAGCCGGGCGGTACTCGGACTGCGCAGATGAGCGTGACCGCGGCCCGTAGGCGCGCTGGAGCAGGGGCTCGAGCATCGGCTTCAGCTGTTTCACGGCCTTGGCGACCTGGAAGACCAGTGCATCCGTAGCGCTGACGCCTGCGCGGGGGGAAGAGCATGCGGCGGAGCGTGATGAACAGGCTGCAGGCTCCTGTCAGGCGAGCCCGGAGGGTGCGTTGATTCAAGCCAGCAGCACCGGTACGCTGGCACCTGTCGCCCGCCGAGCAAACTCCGGGACCGCTATACAATGCATAGGCCGCTTTTATTTGAAGCTGTGACCTATGACGTGCTAATGCTAGCCACCGTGCCAGCTGTGACAGATGACCGAGGGGGAAGTCGCTGCCACCCCGAAGGCACGGACCCCTTTCCCAAACGCATGCGGGCATGAACGACATTGGAAGGGCAGCAGTTCAAAAGCGGCACCACAGGCGGATTCTCCTACCCTTGCTTTGTGAACGAGACCGCACGAACTTGATGATTGCCCTACTGTTAGCGCCTATTGGAAAGATTGTGAGTTCCTTCTCCGACAATGAGGCCAGGATGGCCAGCAAATCGGGCGGTACCAGGTGGCCAGGTGGCGAATTACGGGCGACGACGGTGCCGCATGCTCCTCGTGCCGTATGTGCATTTGTTTGAAGCAACCGTACGTGGCTGGCTCCCACGTTGCGACATGCGCACTACGCGCATATCAGCGACCATCCCGTGCAGGACCCATTTCGGCAACTAGAGCCCCGTTAACTAGCTCACAACGACCTCTGGGGCTTGTTGCGTCTTCTAGGCTGGCGTGTACAAACATGTGCTCTGCTCAGCAATACCTTGGCATCAATGGGTACAGCAGCAGCTGCACGCACGCAGTTACGCGCCTGCATGAACCCCCACGTACGGGGAACACGCCCGGTTCGGACGGGTTGAAAACCCAAGCTTCGGCGCTCTTATTCATACGCGCACCATTCTCTACTCTGTAAGCATGTGGCACTCGTGGTTTGTGCTAGTGTTGAGTCTGGTGCCGACAAACGCGCGGACAAGGGCTTCGCCCGCCCTGAATCGCTCCGGGGGCTCAGCCCAAACACCGCATAAGAACTTCTTCATAATGAGTCCAGTGAGCGTGATATTCTTACTTGCACTTTATGGATAAGTACGGCGCAGCTGGAAGGTTTGCAATCGCAGCAGCCCCCACTCCCCAGGCCGCCACCTGCTGCCCGGCCGCCGGTTCGCACCCGCCCTTACACCAGTATACTTGGGCCTCATCGCCAGGCATACAGCTCCTGGCACGTACGCCAGGAGCTAGACCTGGCTTGTGCGAGGACTTGGCCCCGGCCACATACAGAAGCCCTAAAGTGTCCCGGCACGCCAGGAGTTGACCCCGCCAAAACTACTCCTTCCAGGACTGGCAGGGGAGACCTGACTACGTAATTACCAGACACACACGGACTCACCCGCCATTGCCGCACTCTCAGGTCCCAGGTCGCCTGCAAGCAGGGGTGCGGCCGTGGGCAACATTCAGGCAGGTTAGAAATTGCACGTCAAGCTGCATCCTGAGAGGCGATGGCTACGAAAATGTGCAACAGTAATGTAATGTGCGAACACGCACGTGAGCAGTACTGTCCACAACATTTTCCACAACAACTCACCGCCAGTTGTCGTGCTCCCCGGGCCCGGCCCTGCCACCGCGCCTGCACAACAGGCGCAGCCGTGGGGCACATGCATGCAGGTTAGCAACGTCAAGCTGTCCCCAAGGGTAATATCCAAACGGACGGTGAGCACCATTGCCGCTGATGATAAAACTCTGCGTCTCGTTTTTTCCGGCGAGTTCCGACGCAGTCACGCACTGCCAACCCACCAAAGCGGCAACCAGAGGTAGAGTCAGCTACCAGCTAGCTAAGGTGTCTGTTGACCTGCTCATCCATCAGCAGTCCACCCAGCCCCACGTGCGCGCAGCGGCGGAACACCCCGGCCCACCACAGACACTACCGTACCTTCCGGCGCCCACCATGTACTCACCCCAACCAGCCTCCGGCCCCGCCTTGCTTAGGATCACCCTGATGCGCTCTAGGGGACATGCTACCAGAAATAGAATATCCACGCACCTTGCAGCTTGGACATAATAAAGCACACGTCACCTGGCGCCAGTCCAGCTTTCTCGAGGCCGTCGCAGGTGGCCGCCCGAAGGCGCCCCGGCAAGTCGAATTTGGCGCTGACGAGCCTGTCGAGTGTCTTATCATCAAAGCTGCTGACCGCCTCCGCATCAAAACCTAGGTTCGACAAGGCATCGCGTGCCCGCTGCCGGTGCTGACTTGCAAAATCCATGGCGCGGATTGGCTATTTTTTCCCCGTTCAATTTTAGCTACCAGTGGAGGCACGCATTAATCAGCGGGGAGAGCGATTGTCCTCCCAAATGCTGACTCTGAGCAGCAGGCTCCCTCGCGGGAGCCCGCTATCTGATGCGAGCGTGATATGTACTGTCTAGGCGCGCTGGCAGGGTTCGAGCGATGGTTGGCGGAGAACTTTCGTGGGCTGTAACTGTAAGGTGCCAGACGCAGCGAATACAGGCCGCTATGGATGCACTGGTGACAACTTTGGGTGTATGCGTCAACTCGCGGCTAACTGGATCGCGCTTCCTTTGTGAAACATGCATTGGCAAACCATGTGCAGGACTCCACCCACCCACCCCGCCGGACCCCTGCGCAGCTGGTCGTCCCTACGAGTGCAGCCCGCGTGCAGGTGTATGGATGCCAGTGAAGGAGTCCTCCCCACCCCAGCAGTGTAATAGTCACATGCATAGCACACAGGCAGCAGCAGCACGGGTGCATGCGCGCAAGATGGGAGCACTAGAGCTCGCCCGGCCGCGCGCCCGAGGCCCTGCAGATGCCGGCGCCCTCGCACCGCAGCCACTCGGGCGCCAGCAGCTGCTCGGCACTGCGCGCCTGGTTGGTCGGAGGAGTGAGGATGGCCTCCAGGAACGCCCACCCCTCCGCCAAAACCCCAACCCTCTCGCAGTGCGGCTGCACGGCGAGGCCCAGCTGGTACAGGTCCGATGCGCGCGTGTGGCGGCCACCAACCCGGATGGAACCGGGCTGTCAGCCAACCGGCTCGAAGCAGGGCTCTCATCTTGGGTAGCATACGCTTTCACGGCGAGCTGCGCAGCACGGCATGCCCGGCTGACAGGATGACAGGTATCAGCGGGCCTGCGCGGACATCATGAACAGGGATTGGGGCAGGGAAGTAGTCACGACTGCAGAAACCGCGCCTGCTGGCGCGAGGCGACCGTCAGGTGTGCGGTGGGACAGTCTTAAGGCAGGTCGGTGAGGTCCCGTAGGGTGCAGCTGATTCCCAAAGCCCAGAGAGGCGGCCGTCAGGTGGTGTGGTCCCTAGTCTCCATGTGAACAGTGGGCGCGAGGAGGTGCAGGTTGGCGGAAGACGGAGTTGCGGCTCGGCTATACGTAGGCCGGCTGGCGGCATGTGAGCCAGGGTTTAGGTGGCGGCGGAAAGAGAAACCGAGGCCGAAATGCCGGCTGGACTGCGTTGGACGGGCAGTGCACACTGTGAGTTGGGCAGGGTTGCAATACGCTAATCCCCTTGTGCCCCGAGGGGCGACGGGTAGTCCAGGGAGACCGCCCAGCGTCAGCTGGAGCTCTGTGAGGAGGCAGCGGAGTTGCGCACCTCAATCCAGTCAGCTGGTTGACATCAGACAACGAGACAACGAGCATGGTGCGTGTCGCATGGGCGAGTGCCATGGGTGAGTGCCAGGGTGACTCGTCGTGCTCGGGTTATGCCCGCCCACTTGTTTCTCCAACACAGGTTGATTCTGTCATTAAAGTATACTGCAATAGATATTTCAGACCAAGTGCTAACGCCGAGCAAAAACGCTTCCTACGTTGCGTATAACTCAGCGGTGTAACTTTGCTACGCACATTATCGCATTGCTTGATATTTGCAAATATTGGAGACTTGGGCATTGTTGAGACTCGTGGAAGTCAGGCACCGGCGGGATGGCAAGGCCGTCTCCGCAGAGGGACACTTCTGGAGGATAGAGCAGCTGGCTAGCGGGCGCAGATGGACGACCTTGCGCTGCTCTCGCGCAGCGGGCAGGCTGGCTCGGGCCCAAACTTTGGGCAGCCTGGCCGGAGTCGTGCTGCTCCAAAGCGGGCATCAGTTGCTGGAGAAGCTGTCATTTATGAAGAGCAGGAGCTTAACCACCCCTATCCGGGCGTGGAGAGAAGCTCGAGTGCGGAACATCGGGCAACCCACGCAGCAGTGCGCTTAGCGTCGGTCCCGCAAGCTTGGGACCGATGTAACTCAGCGGATGGCGTGGACCCTGCAGTCGCAAAGCAGCTGGCGACGGCCGTGGAGAGCAAACTGAAGCTCGCTCCATGTGAGAGACCCCTGGCACTTCGCGTGGCAGACCGCTTGGATGCCGGTGACACTCTCTCTCAGCGCAACTTATGTTACGGAGATTGACATGTTTTCTGTGTGCGCCCTGCCGCTCGCAGTACTGGCGAAGAGGCTCGAGCGAGTCTCCCACTCCTCCGGCAGCTTCAGCTCAAGGGTGCGTCTGTCTCTGCTGTTGCCTAGCTAGGGTAATCCTGTCCATGGGCTGACAATTCTGGGTTGTCACTTGCGCCACAGAGCGTCACCATAGTGAACTCCGGGCAGCCCGGCCCCAGTGGCCGGAACACGCCGCAGCGGCGGATATCGGGTGCAGACTACAACAAGGTAGGTGCTGTCCTGGGCACGGGGTACCGGCATGCTTGTTGGTTGTGGCAGCTCATGTTGCTGGCCCGCATTTTCTTCTCGCAGCTCAACTACCTGGTAACGTCGCTTGAGGGGGCCAGAGGAGACCGTGGCCTCAAGGTGGAGGGCTCCGCGCGTCTGCCACAGGTCAGTCCAGTGGAAACGTAGTCCGTTGGCATGCGGGGGGCTCCAACGTCTACCATCACTCGCAGGTGGGCGTCAAGGAGACGGGCGGTTCGCCGACCACATCCAAAAATGGTTCCGCAAACAACCACAACTTTGAGGAGGCAAAGCGCCAGGTGGACCGGGACCTGCGCTTGTTCCTGGAGGATGTGCGCGACTTGTACGCGCAAATCAGCCTGCGTGAGGGCGCGGATGTGCCCATCGTGCTGGAGGTCATTGCGAGGTACGCATAAGCGCAACCAGGCGGGATGGGAGTCGCGCTGTGACCGGGCTGTGGCCGGCCCACGACTGAGGGTGTCAGTGCCGGCGGGCCAGGGTACGTGCTGAGGGACGGCGGGGGAATGCGGAAGCCACCTCTCGAAAAGGAGGTATATGGTTTGAGGCTCACCCTATGATTTGTTGGACCCCGCAGCATTATGGACATCGCGGAGGAGTGCCTGGAGACCCCAATTGAGGACTTCAAGCTGACCATCACCGACATCGTGGACAACATCGAGGTGCGAGCACAGAATAGGCCTCAAGGGACCGGCACCCAAAGGACCCTGAGAATAGCCTGTTGATGGTGTTCTAGGCACCCCCAGTCTTTCAGGAGGTCCGGGTGTCGAGGGCACTGTCTGCAGTGCGCCAGGGTTTCTCGTGGGCAAGCCAGTGCCCTGCCCACGAGAAACTGCTTCAGTACCGCCAACACAGGAAACGCGGCATGCCTTATGCAGGAGGAGCGCTCAGCATGCCAGCAGCGCACCATCCGTGCGCTGTACACGCGCCTTCTGTTCATCCTGACGCGGTGCAGCCGCCTGCTAATAACGGAGCAGCAGCACCTGTTCGCCACGGAGCCGCGCAACCGACGGCGGCACTCGCAAGTGTTCGGGCCGGGCTTCACAACGAAAACGCAGAAGGAGCTCGGGTTGCATCTGCGTGAGTATGTTGGCACGCTGGGTGGCGGGTGATTCACAGTCGAGAGGGTTGTCGTAGTGCGCACGGGCAGATGATGTTAACCGATCAGCACGCAGGTTCCAGTACGCACGGGCTAACATACACTCATCCACCTGCTACGTGATATGCGTTCGGACTCGCAGCGCCACAGCAGCAGAACAGCGACACTGCGGGCAGCACGCCCAAGGAGGAGGAGGAGGAGGAGCCCGTGTTCCGGTCGCACACGATGCCCGTCAAGTGAGTGGCGGTTGTGGTGGTGGTGTGATACATCGTGCGGCGCACGCACACGACATCAGCGAGTCAGTAGCACAACGTGCGCCCCACCACTGCCTCGCTGCGCCCACTGATTGGTGTGTGCGTGCAACGCACTCCACAGGACCATGTTCACGATGGCGCAGCGGCTAAAGCAGGAGCGGCCACTGGACTCGAGTACGTGGTGGTGATGAGGGGGGTAGTCGTCCAGGGGGGGGGGGGTAAAGGCAGGTGTAGGGGCAGGACGCGGCAGTGCTGCTCCGGCCTTGTGTTGGGCGCAAACGGCACCTGGCGCAAAGGGCTGGAAACAGGGCTGGGTGGGTGCGCTGTGATTGCGCGTGGGTATGGCAGGGCCGGGTTTGACCCACGTCTGAACATTCTGCTGCAACCCGTTCTCGGCAAACAGGCGGGTGGGCGGATGGGCCACAGTTGGCGCGGATCGAGAGCGAGCAGCTGCCGGACTCGCCGGCGGGGCCGGTCGGACCGGTCAGCGCGAGTGGGCAGCTGGAGTTCAACACGCTGCGGCACCAGAGCCAGAGCAGCGATCTGGAGGGCTTCGGCGGCGCCAGCGACAGCAGCATGACCAGCGCCTCGAAGAAGAAGAAGAGCTTGTTTGGGAAAATCTCGAAAGGGATAAAGAACTTCGTTGCGGATGGATTTAAGCGGAAGGTGGTGAGTGGGCTGGGTAGGGCGGTCTGTTGCAGAGGCCCACAGCTGCAAATAAGGGTGCGGTGGAGAGGGAGCTGATGTGTTGCGCAGAAACGTTGGGGCATAGTGTGCTGACGCGGCTATTGGCGCCGTGTTTTGCAACCCACAGAAGGAGGGCTTGAAGGAGACTCCGGACGGGCTGCAGCGGCCGCAGTCGGAGGTGGTGCCGGCGGGGCAGCAGCACTCGGTGCGCTTCCGCATCGGCTCCGACCAGCCGCACGGCATGGACTCACCGGGCGGCAGCCGTCGCGGCACCAAGACTGGCGTGTCAGACGGCAACCTTGACAGCAGCCCGCCCGCGCCCACGCGCAAGCTGGACCAGCAGCGCTCGGTGCGCTTCCAGGAGACGCCCGTCACCATCATCGGCGAGAGCGACGACAGCCTCAGCCGGCGGCCGCCGGAGCGCGACCGCGCCAGTGGCAGCTGCAGCGCCGGCGGCGCGCACGCGCACGCCCACGCGCACTCGCACTCGCATGCCGCCTCTGGCGCCGGCATGAGCGCGGGCGGCGCGGGCCCGCCGCTCGGCCCGGACGCGGACCTGGACCTTGAACACGGCAAGCGAGCCAAGCTGATGGTGCACACGGAGGGGCCGCACACGCCGCCGCCCATGGGGCCGGACGGCATCCTGGGCCTGGACCCCTCGGAGCGCACCAGCGCCTCGCCGCAGCCGTCCTCCGAGCTGCAGGCGCTGGGCACGGGCCGCGCCAAGCTGTTCCGGCGGGCCAGCGTGGACCTGTACGCCCTGGGCCACATGGCGCAGCCGGGCATGGAGCCCATGTCCCCGGACGGCGCGGCGCCGCCGGACGACCTCTCGGTGGTGGGTGCGGGGCGTGGGGGGGTTACATTCATGATTAGTTAAGGAAGTGGGGGGGGGGGGGGTGCGCAGAGAGGGCGGGGCCGTGGGGATGCTCGTGTGGGGCGGGGCGTGGGGGGCTGAGGCCATGGAATGCGTACGGCTCGTTGGACTCGAGAAAGATGGCGGACCTGCAATGCGGAGGGCGCAGTGCAGACGGAGAGCGTGATGGAAGTCGTGACGCGCAGCCGCTGACCACGGAGTAGGTGGCTCAAGCCCAAGCGGCATCATGGCGCCGCGTAGCACCTGCGTGCCTCGTTACTCACCGCACCTGGTGCGTGTGTGCCTGCTCCCGCCCTCATTGCAGATCTGCTCCATCTGCGAGGAGGCGTGGCTCAGCACGCACCTTGAGGAGCACAGCATACACTGTGCCGTGCTGCGCACGCTCAGCGGCAATGGGCTCAGCATAGACGCGCAGCTTACAACCATTGCCAACGTGCTGGAGGAGTGGCTGGAGACGCCGCTGGCGTTCCCGGCGCTCGGCCCGGCCCCCAACGTCTTCCACGTCAAGTAAGCGTGCCAAGCGGGCTGGCAGAGACGGAAGCACGTGGGCGCCAGGCCGTCTGACGAAGGTTTAGTATGCGGTGAACAATATCTGGCTCCTTGCCGCCAACACTTGGGGTCGCCACCTCGTGTCCATTGAGGCCTGAACTGAGCTCGCAATGCCCGCCGCTGCTGCTTGCCTCACCGCAGAAACCAGCTGATGAAGCTCATCAAGGCGGCACGCAATGCCGCGGCGCTGCAGCCCGACGGCTCCAAGGTGCCCACCACGCGCTGCTTCTCCATCCAGGCGGAGCTGGGCGAGATGCTGGAGACGGCGGAGCAGGCGGGCAAGCTGGCGGTGGTGACACAGACGTACGCGCACCGCGTCATGCGGCTTATATCCGAGAAGGTGGGTTCCCTAACCTTCCAGCATGGTTAAGTGGGCATTATGTCTTCGGAGCAATCGGGTCACACGTTGCTAAGCTTTTTGGGCAGCCCGCTCTCTTGCTCACCACACCGGACGCCACCCTGTACACACAGGTCAACCTGCTGGCGGAGACGGGAGGGCCGCGGCAGCGCGCGCAGGGCGGCAGCGACGCGGGCGACAGCGGCACCAGCACGCCGCGCAGCATGCCGGGCATGTCCATCGAGGAGTTTGAGATCATCAAGCCCATCAGCCGCGGCGCCTTCGGCCGTGTCTACCTCGCGCGCAAGCTGGCCACCGGCGACCTGTTCGCGATCAAGGTGCGGCGCAGGAGGAGGAAAGGCTCCGCACTAGCGCGCCAGGCCGTCCATGAAACGCGCAGACCTACTAGTTGAAGTTTGCTAATGTCGCGACCCGTTCAGCTTGCGCTTGTTTGAGCTTGGCCTCCTTGTACTCACACGCCGCGTCCCGCGCCGCCTCGCCTCGTCTCGCCCACAGGTCATGAAGAAGCGCGACCTGATCCGCAAGAACATGGTGGAGTCCGTGACCAACGAGCGCAACATCTTGGCCATGGCGCAGAACCCCTTCGTGGTGCGCTTCTACTACAGCTTCACCTCGCGGGAGAACCTGTACATCGTCATGGAGTACATCAACGGCGGCGACTGCTACAGGTGAGGAACAGGGCACGCGGGCTGTGCGCTTGCGTCGCAGCTGCCTGCTGGGGGCAGCCGCGTGTCCGTCCCAGGCTTAGGTCCCCAACGCGCCGCGTAGCTCCTGAACCGCCGTGCCTTCTGCCGTGCCGCGCCTGCCCTCCTGAACTGCCGTACCTCCTGCCGTGCCGCGCCTGCCCTCCTGAACTGCCGTACCTGCTGCCGTGCCGCGCCTGCCCTCCTGAACCTCTTCGCCCCTTCCGCAGCCTGATGCGCAAGTTCGGCGCACTGGACGAGGAGGTGGCGCGGCAGTACATCGCGGAGACGGTGCTGGCGCTGGAGTACTGCCACGCGCAGGGCATCATCCACCGCGACCTCAAGCCCGACAACCTGCTCATCAACGCGCAGGGCCACGTGAAGCTGACGGACTTTGGGCTCAGCTGCGTGGGCGTCATCGACCGCACCGACAACCTCAACGGGCCGCAGCCAATGGACACAGACGGGCCGGAGCACGAGGGCCCGGACTCGGCATGGGGGCCGTCGACGGAGGGCAACGGGTGAGTGCTGCACCAGCGACTTGACGCACCGCACCTGGTGCTGAAATCCCACCACCAGCACGTGACTTGTGGACATGATTGCACATCTTCCTGTCGCTGTTTGCGGCCTCTGCCGCCTGTTGACTCGTGCCCGCCACCTCAACCTGTGCCCGCACCTGCAATCCACCCCGCCATGCAGCTACGCCGGCGGCGACGCCATGGACGCGTCTGGGCCGCGGCCGGCGGACGAGGGGCCCACCTCCAACACCTCGCTGGACGGCGCCATGCAGAGCGGCAGCCAGCACGGCGGCGCCAGCGGGCGCGTGTCGGTGCCGGGCCAGGCGCTGGGCGCCGCCGCCTCCTCGCTGGGCCTTCCGCCTCGCCCCGTGGTGCAGCACCAACGCATCGTGGCTCCCGAGCACGAGTCGCGCCGCGCGGTGGGCACGCCCGACTACCTGGCGCCCGAGCTGTTGCTGGGCACGGGGCACGGCCCCGAGGTGGACTGGTGGGCGCTGGGCGCCATCCTGTACGAGTTCATCACCGGCGCGCCGCCCTTCAACGCCGAGACGCCGGAGGAGATCTTTGACAACATCCTGGATCGCCGCATCACGTGGCCGGACGAGGACGACATGAGCTGCGAGTGCCGCGACCTGATCGACAAGCTGCTGCACCCCAACCCGCTCAAGCGCCTGGGGCACAGGTGAGGGCAGGGCGCACAGATGAGGCTGGGGACAAGGCAGGGTGTGTGTGTGCTCAGACGGGTGTGCTAGCGCCTTTGTGTTTGCGCATGATTTTGAGTGTTGCGCTGCTGCCTGCAACGGCCCGCCTCACCATCCCTTGCCTGCATTTCCACTCCACAGAGGCGCGGGTGAGGTAAAGCTGCACCCCTGGTTTGAGGGGCTAGACTGGACCGGGCTGGTGCGCAACAAGGCGGCCTTCATCCCGGCGGTGGAGGACGAGACTGACACCTCCTATTTCGAGTCAAAGCACGTCAGCCAGCGCT
Organism: Chlamydomonas reinhardtii; assembly: GCF_000002595.2. Lineage (NCBI taxonomy): Eukaryota > Viridiplantae > Chlorophyta > Chlorophyceae > Chlamydomonadales > Chlamydomonadaceae > Chlamydomonas > Chlamydomonas reinhardtii. The sequence goes on along the minus strand of NC_057009.1, from coordinate 8,402,703 downwards.
CCATGGCGGAGGTGAGGGCCCGGCCGGGCCGCATGCCACACCGCCACTTCGCCCCCACGACATGCGCTCCTGTTGACATGTTGCTTTTCGTCGATTCGCCCGGCCCTGACCTGCCTTGCCCCTCAACAATACCCCACCTACTACCACAGGACCTGGACAAGCTGCGCACCAGTGTGGCGGGCGGCTCGGAGCGCTCCAGCGCGCAGGCGGGGCCCAGCAGCGGGCCCGCGCAGCTGGGGGCGGGGCCAAGCAGCGGGCCGGCGGGCGGCCGCACCCAGGTGAGGACGGGAGGCGGCACGCAACGTGTCACAGGTCACAGGCAAAAGGGATACACACGGAAAGCCTGCAAGCGGCTAGGTCGCCGTGTGCTCCGTTCGTGCCCACCACGCACGCCCACCACGCCACACACGCGCATGCAGGTGGACCGGCTCAAAGACGCGTACCACCGCGAGGGCTCAGGGCTGCGCTCGGTGGGCTCCTCCAACAGTCACGGCTCCAGCCACATGAGCCGCACCAGCTACACGGGGCAAGCGGGCGCGGTGGCGTCGGGCGGGCAGATGCAGTGCGGGCCAGGTGAGGAAGGCTCGGCCGTAGTTGTGGCAGGCATGGCGGGACATGGGTGCTTACGTGGCAGCATGATGTGAGGCGCACACATGTACGGATGAAGCACTGGCGCTGATGGCGCGGCGTTGGCGTAGAGCACCATCACGTTCCAACTCCATGCCCGTTCCTGCCATGCGCTCCTGCAGACTCGGCCTCGCTGGACGCAGCCACGGTGTCGCGCATGTGTAGCAGCCCCAGCCACGCCGCCCACGCACAGATGCACAGCAGCGGGCCGGAGAGCGCGGCAAATCCGCCCGGCAGTTACGGCGGGCCGCGCCACAGCGGCAACGTCACCGGCGGCCTGGTGTCCGGGACGCTGCACCCGCGCAATAGCGTGGGCAGCAACTCGGGCGTGGCGCCGCTGCTGCTCGGCGGCGTGGGTGCGCGCAACAGCGGCTCCGGCGCGCGGAATAGCGGCTCGGGCGCACGCAACAGCGGCTCGGGGGCTCGCAACAGCGGCTCCGGCGCGCGCGCAAGTGCCTCTGGGTCTGCCGGCGCGAGTGGGCTGTCGGAGCGGCCGTCTCCGGGCTCCATTGGCACGGGTGCGGGCGGGACCATGTCGGGCCTCAACACGTGCGGCGGCACGGTTGAGGGCACCACAGACGTGGGCAGCTTGCGCGGGGCGAACATGTATGAGGAGGCGGAGGACGCGTACCCGGACGAGGACTATGTGGAGGAGGAGGGCGTGGAGGTGGATGTGGAGGAGCACGACGAGGACGAGGAGGCCTTGGCCGGCGACGGCGACGGCGACGGCGGGCCGGGCTCGCGGCCGCGCGCGGGCGTGCTGCTGGACGAACCCACGGCCGGCACGGCGTCGGGCAGCGGCGACGAGGAGGGCATTGACCTGAACCACGACCCCTTCAACAACTTCTCCTTCACCAACTTCACGGGGCTGTCGGCCGCAAACATGGAGAAGATCCAGAAGCTGCGCGAGCACTTCAACCGCCGCACGTCGTACTCGGGGCCGGACCAGGGAGGGTGAGGGTGCCTAGGAAACCGCAGGAGGGGGGCAGGATGGTGGAGGAGGAGGAGGCCGCGCTGGTGGAGCACGTGTGTGGCTCAGCGCACCCGCGGCGCTGGGCAGCTCGTTGCGATAACGAGCGTGGCGTGCCCCCGCGGCAGTAGGGGGCGGTTGGTGTAAGGTTAGGACGGGGGGCGTCTGCGCGAGCGCGGGGCGCGTATTTGTATGTATCAGCAAGTGTTCGTGCGCGCGACAGGAGACTTCCAAACTCTGACGCATTACATTATCTCGGGCTTTCCAGACTCTGTATTGACAACAAATGACGCGTAAAGACTACCGGTTACACTGGAAGACGTGGAACGGCGTGTTTAGATACCCAAGACGGTGTTTTCCAAAACAGGGGGGGACCCAATGTGGTCGGCTGAACTGTTGCAAATGTAGGCTGATTAGGAAAGTTCGGGCGCGCGACTCATATGGAAGTTACGGATGAGTACGATAGGCGCCGCTTTAGGCACGAGCGCGACTCACTGGTGTTTGCTTGCGTGTTCGGGGACTGTGTGGGTAGTGTGGGCGATGGAATGGCAGGTGGACGACGTTGCGCCAAGTTGTGGCGCTTTCTAACGGGTGGATCCGACGTATTAGGTTGCACAGCTTTAGGCTGGTCTGTGCGCTGCGGACATACACTGCCTCGGCAGAGCAGGCAGAACCGCAGAAGGCGCGCGTAATGCGCGGCAAACACCAGTGACGGTGGGTGTGCAGGGGGCGTGTACTTTAAGAGGACCCCCGAGAGCTGTATAATTCAGCTGAGAACTTTCGGCGTCAGATGGCGGGTGCCGGCCTGCCGGGTGAATGCGGGGTGATCACTTCACAATGCGGTACCGCAGGGACGATTGGAGGGCACCCCTCGCCTTCGCATTAGAAGTCACATTACCGTGACGAATGAGCAAACCCGGACGCGGAACCCCCCGGCTTTGCCCCACTCATCGGTTTTACGCCGGCACCGTGGGTTGTTGTCTTAAGATGATGAGCTCTGACCTACAACAGCGAAGCTTCTACAACTTCACAGCGCGTAAAACCGCCCACCACGCACAGCATTCCGTCTGCAGGTAGGAAAGAGCGAGGTAACATGTGCCAGCCCCTGCATGGACGGTTTAATTTAGGTCATCACTATATATCTATAAAGAGTCGGAAACGGCGTCTGTGAGGACTTGCAACAATGTACCGTCAAAACTGCCCGATGCCAGAGGCCACGATATAAAGTGTTCACAGTTTTTAGTTTCTTTATAGCGCACTGCCCACAGACGGACAGGTCGCTTTGAACTGCAAGATTGTCACTTGGCCCCCTCCAGGTTGCACTAAAACGACCGCACGCGCAGTTTGAGTCCGATCTGATATCTTGGATTTTGACACGGCTGCTTATGCCATCAACCATGGGAGGCGCGCGGCCATGGCGAGGCTCTGCCTCACACACTGTGTGCATCAGCATTGCTGTCGTCGCCGCGCTCGCGGCGTTAGCGCCGCTCGCCATCGTAAGTGTCCGCATTTGCACCAAGAGCCTGACATATAGGTCTTCCTTGTCCAGCGCCATCAAGGTTTAAATTGCCCGCGCTCTGTCCGGCGGGCCATTACCCATTCGCCACATTCAGGCTGACAACGAGCCGCCGTCAACACACGTTGAGCCAGAACCACCAAGCAAATCAAGGCCGCCGCACCGGCCAGCTTTGATCGCCGCCAACGATGACCTGACCCCCATCGACTTCCCGCCCCCCGACTTCCATTTCGGTGGTGAGTTTAGAGGACACCAGCTGGGCCGCCTCTCGGGTCGTCTGCCTGCTAGCCCGTGACTGTGTGATGGAGAACTGAGAGCGAGGCTGGGGAGCACGCAGGAGCACGTAGGGTCCGTGCCCTCTACGGGTCTGCGCGCGCGCACACACATATCGTACCAGAAGCGCCAAGAGCGCTTTGACGTTAAAGCCGTCACGCAGTTGGTGTTTTAGTGGGGCCCAGCGGGCAAGGGATGGGGGCTTCAAGGCAGGGTAGCAGGTCAGGATTGGGTGCGTGAATGTGCAGGGGCTGTGGGGCTTAAGGGGTGAGTTTGGTGCTGTAGCACCTCGGGCCTCTTGGCCTGGAGTCAGCCTAGTGCTGCCCAAGACGCGTTTGTGGCTGCCCATAAGCGAAGTCTGCCCTAGCTTCGTGTGGGGGCTGGGTTGCGGTCGTGGTCGTGTGCAGCTGCGAGGGTTGCAGGACTGAGCCCCACCGTCTGCAGGTGTCTTGTTGTGTGCCTACGGTTGAGCCTACGGTAGAGCTCGCTAGAGGTGGATCATACTCTGAGCCCTGCGATATGCTCTGCTGGCCAGGAGTACCCTGCTGTGTCATTGGTGTAGTCCAGGGTTGGTGTTTTACTTCCGGTGGAATCCAGAGCAGGTGTGCGCTCTGGGCAGGAGGTGCGCGTGGTGGCGGCAGCGTGATCCTGGTGTGCCTCGCTGTCGCAGGTTGTGCCAAATCCTTGATTACGAGGCTTGAGGAGGCAGCATGGAAACCGTAATTACACACACGCACACACACACGCACACACACACACACGCATATACGGTATTCACCTGAACACACGTGCACGGTAATACGCTCATATATGCGCCACCCGGTGTGCCAAAACACGAACAATCAAACGGGTGAAGGACGTTCTGCTAACCATCCTGCCTGTCGTCGGCGCGTGTGCACCAGACTATAACTCGCCACCGCCCATCGAGAGCGACAATCCACCCTACATCCCCCCGCCGCCAGGTGTGTGCAAGGGGTGGGGGAGGCCGGGAGGGGGGCTTCATTCGTGGCGGGGTGGCATTCCCACCGCGGCACCTCTGCTGGGTGTTCCCACCGACCTGCGGCAGTGTAAGACGCATCAGTGCCGCAGGCGTGTCAGCCTGCCTTTGTGTGTCCTCATTGCCTTGGTCACTTCGGAATGCATTGATAACCGCTACCTACGTTTGACTTCGCAGCACGAAGCATCATGCCGTACGGTACATATGGGCCAGATGTGACAGCCGCGACTGCCAGCAACTCCATGCATGGGCCCTCCGTTGTCCGCAGCAATTGCCTGTGTGAAGAGTGCATTCCCCTTCTTATGTCAGCCCCTTTGAGATCTTGCATCTCGCGCCCCCTGTCATGGCCCTGTGCCTGTGCCTCTGCAGTTGCGTCGCCGCCGCCGCCCGGAACGCGTGTTCCGCCTCGGCCGCCTAGCCCTCCTCGCAGTCCCTCGCCTCCTCCTCGGCCGCCCTCGCCGCCGCCTCAGCCGCCCTACCCAACCTACGGGCCGCTGCCCATGCGCCTGGTGGGCGGCACAGACAACAGCTCGGGAGTGGTGGAGGTGCGTTTTACTTCGGTGCCCGCCTGCGGGCACGGCATGCACGGCACGTCACAGCCCTGGGACTGATTACGTGGCGCTCTTACTTCGGACTACTATGACTCTTAATCCACGTCACGAGCCTTGCCGCTTGTGTCCTGCCGAACAATCCTTATGCAGACTGTTTCGCGTGTGCTCGTGTGCGCAGATCTGGAACGAGAAAGAGCAGGACTGGGGCGCGCTATGCTTTCCTGCGAAACTCTTTTCGGAAACGTAAGCACCGTTGGCTTGCATTCGCATGCAGCATGGGCCACTGGGTGCGCGTTGGGGGTCGGGCAGTCTGCACCGTGCGTGCACGTGAGCTTATTGAGCGGTCGTACGATAGATATGGTATGCCCAAGGCTCGCCTTCACACACCCGCGTCGATACATATCCTTCACGCGATCCTGCTGCCCAAGACCCGCGGATTCTCACACAGAGGTTATGCCAGCATTCGTTGTTGGTTGGTAGAACCCAGATTCCTTTAGAGCAGCAGTGTGTGGCACATTCAAGGTTGCTGTACATGCAACGCAACAGGTACTACACCCAGGACTTCATGTACAACCAAGACAGTGACGTCGCAAAGCTCATCTGCCGCCAGGTGCGTGGGCCGCCCGTCCAATCTGGACTGAGTACGGCATGTCCTATAAACACTACACATACATGCCGCAGCAAACATGACTCATTCCCCTTGCCGCTAGCAGCGACACTTTTACGTTTTGGGTCACCGCCATGCCGCAAGCAAACTCCGCCACCCCTGCCGTGGGGGGACGGGGAGCATTGCATCACAGGCTGACACCCCATGTGTGTGTTTCCCCCACCCAGCTCGGCCAACCGTACCTGGGCGCGTGGCTGCTGCACCCCGACGCCTTCCCCAGCGTGGCCACTGCCCGCCTCCGCGGCTGGGCGCTCAGCACCAACCCAGGCTACTCCTGCGGCAACGCCGCCACAGCCCTGTCGGTGCTCGACTGCGATGACGTGAGCGCGCGCGCGTGTGTGTGTGTGTGTGTGTGTGTGTGTGGGTCTTCTTGTGTGGCTACGGGCGTCTGGACTCCTGCGTGCTGCTGAGCCAGTGCCCGGACTCTTGTAACCAATGCAATCTATTGGACTTTGCGTGGTTGGGCCGCCGGATGCCCTTACCCAGCAGCCAGGAAGGCCCTTGCAAGGGAAACCGCATCCTGCGGCCATGCGACTCCTCTATCCCCTGACATTGTGCCGTTACCCACACCTCCCAACCCACCATTCACCAGATTGAGCTCCTGCGCAACATGAGCGACAACTGCCAGAGCGCCGTGCTCACCAACGAGCCCGACGTCAAGCTGCGGAATTATGTGCCAACGGGAGTCGTGTGCACGGGTGCGTTACGGCTGTAGCACGTGTGCGTCACCCGCTCGCACGTGTTGCTTGCACTTGAGCCCTGCCGGGCATTCGAACCCATCACTTGGACCTGTGCCTGTTGCCGATTTGCCGACGCTCTATGGCTGGCCTGTTCGTGCAGATACGCCGCGGCGCCGCCCGCCGCTGCCTCCCTCACCGCCACCCGCTCCTCCCCCGGGGGTGCGCCCAGCAACCGACATGTCCATCCCCGCAGTCAACTACACGATGCGGTGGGTGGGAATCCTGCGGGTGCCCCAGCATGTTTGCCTGTATGTGTCCCCTCCCCCCCCCCATCACTTGGCGCGTCCTGCCACTGCCACTGCTCCCGTGCCAACCCCAGTTGCCACCTGCTGCCTCGCTGGCCGCCATCCCTCTGTCAGTTGTCAGTTGTCAGTTGTCACGCCGCGCTGCTGCACCCCAGCTGCTGAGTCTCATGCCGCGTGCTGTGTTGCTGCGCTGCGGCCACTGCGCCGAACAGGATCGTGCACCTGCGTTCCGGCCTGACCACGTACCGCAACGGCAGTCGGGTCACACAGGGCCGACTGGAGGTCTTGCTGCCGCGTGTCGGGCCCAACGGCACCCGGGAGGGCGAGCCGGTGTGGGGCAGCGTCTGCCAATCCGCGTTCGTGTCAGACGAAGTAGCCAAGGTTCGCACACGCGTGCCTTGAAACAGGATGAGCGTACGTGTGATATCTGTGTTTGTGTCTATGTGTGTGTGTGTGTGTGTGTGTGTGTGTGTGTGTGTGTTAAAGAGCACAAGGAAAACATAGCGCAAGGACAGTGTACGCGATGCAGCAAAGCGACGGTTGCCGGATGTTGGTTGTGTGTGTGTGTGTGTGTGTGTATGTGTGTGTGTGTGTGTGTGTGTGTGTGTGTGTGTGTGTGTGTGTGTGTGTGTGTGTGTGTGTGTGTGTGTGTGTGTGTGTGTGTGTGTGTGTGTGTGTGTGTGTGTGTGTGCGATGCCGGGTCACGCATCTGGCTCTTCACGCCCACCCCCTTCGCTGGGCTCAGGCCTGGAGCCCCGCCCAACCCTACCTCATCCCTCCCCGCCCTGCAGTACGCGTGCCGCAGTAACGGCCTGCCGTACAAGGCCGCAACCCTTGTTTACGGCGTGCGCCCCAAGCAGCCCAGGCTGGACTCCCAGCCCGTGCACTGGGTGCTACTGCGCGGCTGCACCGACCGACCCGACGGCCTGGCTTGCGGCGCCACAATGAGCCGCGACGATGTTGCCGCATTCCAATCCGCCAACCGCGCCGCAGTACGGGCTGGCCTACCCAAGCAACCGTTGCCGTACGACGACCAGACCGGCTGGTATACGGGCCTACCGTACGCGATGGCGGCGTGCGACACGCAGCGCCACCAGGTGGACGTGTTCGTAAGGTGCACAGGTGAGTGATGTGTGTGTGTGTGTGTGTGTGTGTGTTTGTATGTGTCCGCGCGCTCGCCTGGGGCTAAGAGTAAGGCGTGCGAGGCTGTATGCGCAGCAGTGTGTGTGTGCACCGTCTCGGGTGCAGAGTGGTTGGTGGCGAAACTGCTGGCAGCGCAGCGACTGACAACTCCTTCCGTGTTTGGCCCAATTGTGCGGCGCCATGCAGACAGCTACCCATCCTACAGCCGCCCGCCGCCGCTGCCCTCACCGCCGCCTTCTCCGCCGTACCCGCCGGCCGTCATCCGTAACGCGGTGCAGTTTAACGTGACCACCATCGCTGACAACCTGGTGAGGCCTGCCACCGCCGAAGTGCTTCCCCTTTTCCCCGCTATGGATCGATTTGCGCCGTTCTTCGCCGCCTGTCTCACGACTCGTTCTACTGACCGTACACGCATGTGTGCAGTACTATATTATGTTTGGAGTGCCGGTGCCGGGCGGGCAGCCCGGAGAGCTGGTGTGGGGCCACTTTTGCCCGCGCAACACCTTCCCTGGTGGCGATGACCTGTACATCGACCGCACCGCCGCCAATGCCGTGTGCAACCAAATCACCGGCGGAGCCAGGTGCGTGTGTATACGCGCGCGTGTATGTGTGTAGGGTGTGATCGGTGACGCGGAGTGGATACAGCCTGGTGTGATGCGCTGCACGCCGCCGTTGGACCTGGGACGGTTGTGGTGCAGGTGGTAGCATATGCATGCACATGTACGGACGCACGTACACGCAGACGTGTGCACTTCCTTTTCCTGTGCACTCTCATACACGCAATCATACTTGCCCCTTCCCTTTGCCTGTGCTTGCTAGCCACATGTATCCACCCCTCAGCCGCCCCTTCTTTCACTTGCCTCCCTCCCACGCACCCACCCGCCCGAAACACACACACACACACACACACACACACACACACACACACACACACACACACACACACACACACACGGCGCCACAGGCCGTACGGCTACTACAACTTCCTGCAGAACGACAAGCCCTGGCCGCTGCTGCCGCCGCAAGACGAGCGACTGTCCCGACCCGTGGTCCTGGAGGCCATTGATTGCTCCATGGTCCCGCCGCCCGCCATTGCGTACGACGGCGGCCATGTGCTGACTCAGACGGAGCTGCAGTACCCGCGTGTGGAGAACATCAGTCTGTGTGAGGTCACGCTCGCGGCCTACCCGCCCGAACCTCTCCAGGACGGCGACTCCTGCTACTTCCGGGCCTGGGGCGCCCGCCGACTCATCTCCTGCATCGGTGAGTGCGTGCACGCTAGCGCTGAGGGAGGCGTCGCTGTGGAGCAGGGGAAGGGAAGGGGGCGGGGAGGGGAGTGGCGGTGGTGGTGGTGGAGGGCTGAACCATCAGAGCACCTGAGAACGCTTAAAGAACAAAACCAGGAAGAATGCTGTGCGGGGCGTCCGGTGGTGGTGGCGGGTGGCGGTGAGGGAGGCGGTGGACGGGTTGCCAAGGGCGCTCTGCATGCGTCGCGTTGCACGGCCGCCGCCACGGCGTCAACGGCCATACATGGAGAAGCGCTTGCCGGCGGCGTTGCGGAAGGCGGAGCTGGCGGCGGCGGCGGCGTCGTGCGCCGAGTCCAGCTGCGGGTGTTGCATGTGTGTGTGTCGGTGCGTGCGTGCGCGGCCTAAGGTAGTCCGTGCTGGGGCGGCGGCACGGCTGCTGCCGCTTCACCAGCTGCAGGTATGCCCCGTTGGTTTCCAGCTGCTCCAAGGCCCCATCGCGCAATCCCGCCATTGCGCCATGTACGGCACCACGTACGTACGGCAAATAATGTACGGCACAACGCGTGTACGGCCCCATGCAGACTCGCCCTGGATCGAGACGCCGTACATGACGTCTGTGCGGCTGGCGGGCGGCGACGGCACATGGGGCCGCCTGGAGATTGTGATGCATCGCGAGAGCAGCGACTACCTGGGCTGGGGCACCGTGTGCGCCCCTGAGTTCACGATCAAGCAGGCACAGGTGCGTGTCAGCGTGTGTGGATGCAGGCTGTGCGTTTGCGTCTGGTGGCTGCTTGCTTGTTCCCGCTGGAGCTGGGGCGCCCACACACAGCTACCGCGCCACGCGCCCGCCTGCACAATGGCATTCGTTTTCCCACGAAGTTAAGGGTGCTCTTGATACCAGCAGGAGGTGCCTGGGTCAGACGGCTCAGCTGCCGTTGCCCTTCCCACACCCTCATCACCTATGTAACGACGAGAAAGTTGTCAGGAACGGGAATAAGTACCCGCGTTACAGGGCCTTTTCCCATCGTTACAACTTACGTTGCAGTTGCTATCGCTTTGAAAACCACGCCCGCACGGCCACACACACGTACGCATCCCCAGGGCGTGTGCCGCGACCTGGGATTGGGCTGGACAGAGGCCAGGCTGCTCCCCACCAGCGCCGCAGCGCCGCTGGAGAACGCTGACTCGGTGCCCATCCACATGGACGGAATTGCGTGTTTCGCCAACCGCGTGTGGTGGGCCCGGCCCTGGTCGGAGGAGCGCGAGCAGCCGCCGTCCTTCCTACGCGACTGCCGGCCCGATTGGCGCGGCAGCATCATCAAGACCTGCGACCACCGCACAGACGTGGTGATCGCGTGTGGCGGCAGCGGTGAGCCGGAGTGGTGGTGGTGGGGCGGCGTGTTGGATTGGGGTGCACAGCTGCGTTGGCTGGTGGGCTCCTGGGCTGGTGGGCTGGTAGGGTGAAGGGGCATAGGGGAAAACTCTGCTGCATTGATTGCACACGGTACTGCCTATGCGACTGCGACTGACCCGTCGCGCACCCGCCGCTCTTGCCTCATTTGCAGCCGAGGTCATCCACGCGCCAGTGCCCGGTAAGCGCTGGGCCGCCATGGCTGCATGCACATATGCCTGTTTGTCGTGCACATTATAACTTGCAACGCATCACGGCGCCGAGCCACACCCCTGATGGGTTTGAGGGGTTTACTGACTTTACTCCCTGGCGGGCATGGGTACATAGTACGTACATTCACAGCACTACTCGCTCGATGCTTGCAGGCCCGCCGCCCGCCGCCACGCAGCCCACCAGCGCCCCGCCGCCCTACGGGGCATACGGCGTCCAGCCGCCACCGCCATACGGCGGCCCGTACGGCGGTTATGGATCCTACGCGCCGCCGCCGCCTGGCTACGGGGGTCCGTACGGCGGCGCCTATGGCGGCTACGGCGCGTGAAGCCATGTGTTGCCCAGTGAATACATACAGCTGAGGTGATAAGACCGACCCAGCTAGCGTGTTAGATACGTTATGGGATACTGGAAGAAATGGTGAGGTAGTGTTACATTGGAGACGGCGGTGTGCGCATGGGCGCACGTTGTGAAATTGGCTATCTGTGGACGGTAAAGCTGTAGTGCGTGAGTCATGTGTGATGGGGGAGCACTTGGGTTGGGACCCGGGAGCGGCGGGCTTCACGGACGGGGTTGCACCGCAGCGTGAGGGTACGGACCGCGGCGAGAGAAGCCTCCGGAGCGCCTCCGGAGCACCGGACGAATCAATCCCGTGCCCGACTACCGCTACGTAGCTCCTCTTCTCCCATCGCACTTTTTGTAACAGCGATGGTGTTGCTCATACATCCGTCCCACATGCGCACGTGCAGCATATGTACTTGCTGACAACAGCCAGCGGGGCGAAAGCACGTGCGTGCGGCGCTGTGCCACGCAGGCAGGGGCACACTCCCGTGTAGCTAGGCCTAGCCGCATTCTCCTGAAGCTAGCTAGGTAGGTAGCGGGTAGGTCTACTCGCATTCCCCTGAAGCTAGCTAGCTAGGCGTGCTCGCGGCCCACGCTTTCCAGCTGCAGGGCGTTGTGCTGTGGCGGCTGTTGTGGTGGTGGTGGTGCCGCACGTCATCAGGTCCCCTGGGGTTGCTCGGGTCACACCAACACAACGCCGCAGGGCCGCAGCACAGTGCCACGTCGCTGGCCCGCTGCAGGTGCGCTGCACGCAGAGGGCCTTGGAGCGCTACATCGAAAGCAGTTGGGGGTAAAGTGTTCCAGTGGTGTCAGCCACGTCAGGCAGTTTGGACTCAGCCGGGGTGGGGAGTGGCAACTGGGTGGCCCTAACCCGGCCAGCACCTGAACGTTTGCGTTTGAGGCCCCTGCTTACTTGCCGATTGATGATTCGCACCGTGCAACATGCCTTGAGCTTCGTTACAGCAGGCGCCGCACCCCTGACAAGTTCCTTACTAGTTCAGCAACCCGACAAGACTCACTGCGGGACCGCAGCCCTGCTGGCCAGTGGCCACCCCCGCGGCTGTGCACCCGTGGCCCTTGCGCCCACAGCATTCTGCACCGCTCCGCTCCACCACGCCCGCTCCTTCACATGCCAATCCGTTTGCTCCAACACGTGGGCACCACACACACGGCATCACCAAGCGCCCTAGCCCCGCACCCCGAGCGCCCTGCACCCCTCCATCCTGGCCCGAGGCTGCGTGCCTCGGCCCCAGTAACTCGTCACAACCTCATACCCAGTCCGTAAGCGCGCTCCTCCTTGGAAACTAACCGAGTCCGGTAGTCTCATCACCACCGCAGTCGCCCAATGCCAGGTCATCACGCCCACATGCACAATGCTACCAACGCATCAACATCCGTCGTCGTTGCGGTGGTCGCGGCCCTGCTCCCCCCCAGCACATACAGTACTGCATGCATCAGACCGCCACTGACTCATCTTCCCCAGCCTTCACCAAGGCTGCGGCCACTCGCCCTCCTTCTCCTCCTCCTCCTCCTCCTCCTCCTCCTGCTGCTGCTCCTCCTCCTTCACGACCACGTCAATTCCTCCTCCTCCTGCTCCTCCTAAACTCTTTGCTCCTCTGCATCTCGTGTCTTGATCTCCTCACAGCGTCTTGTCCAGCACCTTGATGAACTCGTCCTCGTCATCCCACTTGATCTCTTCAATTGTCTTCTTGAAATAGGTGCTGATCCGCGTCATCACGTCGTTGTCCTGTGTCGCGGGTGTGATAGCAGCAATGAAGGAAGTGGTGGTTTGGCGTTGACACAGCGGTGAGCAGGGGATGGATGTTGGGGAGATGGAGCCTCACGCAACCACAAGGGGCGAACGCGTGCGTGAGGCCGGGCGAACAGCACGCGATCGGACGTGCGCACACCATTTGTGTGCAGGGCTGTGCTGTGTTTGCGTTGCAAAGCGTTGCTCAGACACGCACAAACCATTCGTTTGGCGCCCTCACCGGGAAGGGGGGCAGCCGGCAAGGGGGAATCAGGGGGCAGGGGAGGGCAGGGTGCCGCTGGCTCCGGGGCCACACACCCCAGCTGCCGCAGCCGCCGGCAAGCCGCCAGCCACAAGCCTCCGGGGCGTGTGTGTATGCCCCACCGCCGCTGGCGGCCCCCTCCCCCCTCCCCGCCCCCCTCTTTTGTCCCCCGCCGGTGCCTCCCCAGGTCTGGACTGCCAGACCCCTCAGGCGGCTTCGACGGATCGTCATCACCGCAACGCCAGCCCGCAAACCACACGTGGCTGCCACGTGCCACATATGCAAACATGCGCCACGTGCCACCCATGCGCCGCCACGGACTCAGGATGGAATCAGCACCATACACGCGCGTGCGCGTGCTGTGCCCGTTCCAACCCCCCCCCCTCCGATTGCCTGAGGACCGCGCACGCACACCGCCCCGCCGGCCTTCCTTCACCTCTCTCACTCACCGAAGCGCACCAACCGCCCTTTCCCCTCTGCCCCCCTCCGCCCCGCCCCACCTGGCCTGTGCAGATGAGGTTGAAGGCGGCTCCCTTGCGCCCGAACCTGCCCGAGCGGCCGATGCGGTGCAGGTAGGTCTCGTAGGCTGGCGTGACGCCGTCGCGCTCCACAGGCACGTCGTAGTTGATCACCAGCGTCACCTGCGAGGGGTGTGGTGGGGTGGGCGGTGAGGGGTGGGGGCTGGGGTTTGGAGGGGGTGGGGTTTCATGCGTCAGCCCAACGTGTTGACCCCAGTTACCAACTAATTGGGAAGGGCGCGGAGGGGGATGGCGGCGGGTTGGAGGGAGCGACTGTAACTGAAACAGCGCATGGCAAGACCACATGCCCTGGGCCGGGCACTCTGCTTCCACGTTCCATACAAACCCTTCGCATGAATGGCCGCCCCACACCTCCTCACACCCAACCACACGCACCCCCCTGTGCTAGTGTAGCCTGGTTTGCTTTAGTTTGGGCTGGCATTTACATCCGCCCTACCTGGCTGACGTCGAAGCCGCGCGACAGCACGTCTGTGCTGATGAGGATCTTGGTGGTGCCGTCCCGGAACTCCTGCACCACGCGGTCGCGGTCGGTGGGCTGCATGTCTCCCGTGATGGAGGTGCACTTGTAGCCGTCGCGCTCCATCTCGGCGTGGAGGGACTGTGTCGGGGAGGGGGGGAGGAGGGAGGGAGGGAGGGAGGGGGGGCAGGGGGGGCAGGGGGCATGGCGGTGGGAAGGGAGGGTAAAGGTCCGCAGGAGAGGTGAGCGGGCAGACGGGTAGTGAGTGCGCGGCAAGGGCAGCGCGCACACAGCAGCAGCTCCCTGCCCATTGAACGCACTCGCGCTCGCGCACCCAGGCGACGCGCCGGCCCCCTCCCTCGCTTCCACACTGCCGCCCGCCCTTCCTCCCTCCTTTCCTTAAATCCCCTCCCTACTGGGCTCGGGCACATACGCCCCCTCCCCTTGCGCCCGCCTCCCCCCCTTCCGCCCGCCCCACCTTGGCCGAGTCGCGTGTGCGCACGAAGATCATGGTCTGCCCCAGCCGCTCGCAGTTGGGGAAGATCATCTCCTTGAGCACCCGCGTCTTGCCCTGCCGGTCCGGGCAGCTGCGCGGCAGCAGCAGCGGCAGCAGCAGCAGGGGGAGGAGGAGGGGGAGGGAAAGAGGAGGGGGAGGAGGAGGAGGGGGAGGGGCAGGGGGAGGTAGAGGGAGGGGCGGAGGGGGATGTAAGGGCGGGCGGTGAGGGTCGGTGGGAGGTTGTGTGTGTGTTCGGATGTATGTCAGGATGTTTTGTTGTGTGTTCGTGTCTGTTGCGGTGCAGGTGCAGTGAAAGACTCCGTAGCAGGGTGTCAGAGGAGGCGATGGGCGGGTGTCGGACGAGTGCGGAGAGCTGGTGGGTTCGTGGAGCAAGTGATTACAATGGCAGGCCGTGTGCGTGTGCGTGTGATCAGCGCACCACCGCCGCCACCACCCCTCCGCACCCCTCCGCACTCACCGCACGTTGTACTGCGCGATCACGTCTAGAGACAGCTGCTCCTTGGCCACAAACACCTGTGTGTGAGAGAGTGTGCGTGTTTACTACCGTACGGTATTTAGATAGCACAAGGGTGCGTGTGTTACACATTGACGCAAGTCACAACCCCGCCCCCCATCCACCGTCTTACCCTGTTCCCATTGCCTTAACCTTAACCTTGCAACCCACCATCCACCCCTCGCCCCCTCGCCCCCCCGCCCACCCCCGCCCCAACCCCCCGCCCCCCCCCGCCCCCTGACCTGGTTGGCCTGCGGCGCGATGCTGACCGCGAAGCGCTTCACGATGTCGTTGAAGGTGGCGCTGAACAGCAGCAGCTGCACGCGCGGGTTCTTCTTGCGGATCATCTTGATCAGCCGCACCTGCAGGTGGTGATGGTGTGTGTGTGTGTGTGTGTGTGTGTGTGTGAAGGGGAGAGGGGATTGTGTGTGTGTGTGTGTGTGTGTGTGTGTGTGTGTGTGTGTGTGTGTGTGTGTGTGTGTGTGTGTGTGAAGGGGAGAGGGGACTGTGTGTGCAATCAGTAACTAGCGACCACACAACTTCCCCAAGCGCCCCTTACACCCCACACCCCATCCTGCCTCAAGATGGCTGCTGCCGCGCCCCTCCCACACAGCTAGACGTACACACACATACGCACCTTTCGTCCCCTCCCCGTCCCCCCCCACACACACCTTCCCGCCCTCCCGCCCTTCCTCCCCTCCTCCCCAGCCTCCCACCGAGTCGTCTGCGAAGCCGTCCGCCTTGAGCATCTCGTCCGCCTCGTCGAACACCAGGATGGCCACGCCGTCCAGGTCCAGCAGCCGCTTCTGGACCCAGTTCTTCAGCTTGCCGTGCGTGCCCACCACCACCTGGCAGTGAGAGGATGCGTGTGTGCGTGTGTGGCGGGGGGAGGGGAGAGGCAGGGAGGGAGGCAGCGAGCGAGGGTTGCGTGTGAGTGGGTGGGGTGGTTGTGAGGGTCAGCGTGTTGGCGGGGGTGTTTGTAGGCTTGTGTGTGTATGTGCATGTGCATGTGTGTGCCGTGGCCCGAGAGCCCACTCAGCCCGGCACCGCCGTGTGTGCTGTGCCCCAGCTCCCCGCCCCCCTGACCGCCCTCCCTGCCCCCCGGCCCCCTGCCTCCTGCCTGCCTCCTGCCTACCCACTCCCCCCTGCCTCCTTCCTCCTCCCCCCCTTCACCTTCACCCACCATCTCGTTGATGGGGTCTCTCCGCAGGCCGGAGCCGCCCACCTCCAGCTCGCTGGCGGTGGAGGTGGAGGTGATGTTAGTGTACCTGGGGGGGTTGCAGGGATGATTGGAAAAGCGGTACAGGATGCACTGAAGACTGCAGACGAAGTCGTTACCGTTGGGGGGGGAGCGCGGGTTGAGTCGTGTGTGGGGGGCGGTTACATCCGTGATGATGATTGAGCCACACAGTCTAACTCGCGATCGATCGATCCCCCCCTGGCCTCCAGCCCCACACACCTCTGCCACCAACCAACCAAACACACACACACACACACACACACACACACACACACACACACACACACACGCGCCTCTCTCTCCCCCTTCCCCTCGCCGCCGCCTCACTTGGCCATGCGGCGCAGTACGGACAGGTTCTGCACCACCAGCTCGCGGGTGGGGCAGATGCACAGCGCCTGAGTCAGCTGCTTGGAGGGGTCCACACTGCGGGCGGGGAGAGAGGGGGGAGAGGTGGCTGGTGAGAGGAGTGGGTGATTCCCAAGGGGTGGTCAGGTGAGGGCAGGACGACGGTTAGTTACAAAAGGTACAGGCGTGTAGGTGGGCGGTCGATGCAGCACCCAAGGAGCGCCAAGGCCTGCCCCACCGCCTCTGTCCTCCGTCTCTCACCGGGACAACATGGACAGCACGAAGCACGTGGTCTTGCCGGAGCCGTTGTGCGCCTGTGCGGGGGTGGCGGGCCGCGTGGGGCGTGTGGGTGGGTTCGGGATGTGGGCGGCCGTGTGTACTTGTTGGCGAGCACACGTGTGTGTATGTGCGGTGGGATCAAGGTGGGGGTAGGGCCGACCGCCTGCACCGGTGGTGCGGCCCGACCCCGCCTGCCGGCTTCGCGCCTCCAACCGCACACACATACACACACACACACAAACACCGACACACACATACACGCACACACACGCACACGCACACACACGCACACACACGCACAAATGCTCATCCGCATGCCGACACGTTGCTGCATCGCATACACTAGCTTTGATCTTTGTTAACCTTGCTCTTAAACACACTTACTTGCACCACCCCCGCCCGCCACCCTCCCATCCCCGGGCGTGGAGTAGACTAACCCCATCCGCCCCACTGCCTCCCGCCCCACTGCCTCCCGCCCCACTGCCTCCCGCCCCCCCACCTGCGCGATGAGGTCCCTGTGCGGCGGCGTGAGGATCATGGGCAGCGTGAGCGCCTGCACCTTGCTGGGCCGCTCGAACTTCATCTCCACGTACAGGCCCTGCAAGGGGGGGAGGGAGGGTTGGAGAGGGGGCGGGGCGGGAGGGTTTGGGAGGTGGCGGAGGAAGCACGAGCGTGGCTTGCGAGGCAGCACCCATAGCCGCAGCACCAACACCGCACCCACATGCACACGTACACGTACCGTACATGGGTCGATCCTTTCCGCTTGTACTTTCCCAACACACCCATGCCCACCCACGCTCCCACCCATCCTCCCACCCATCCTCCCACACACGCCCCCACCCACCCACCCGCCCCACCCCACCCCTCCCCAACCCACCTTGAGCAGCTCGGGGCTGAGGGGCAGCTCCTCGAACTTGTGTGCGCTGGCGTAGATGGAGTCACCCTGCAACAGCAAGCGGGAGGAGAGGGAGGGGTTACGTGCCCCCGAGCCCAGCGAAAACGTCCCATCATCATGCCCACCCAGTCACGGAAATGCAAGACGAGCGCGCCACGGGCAGGGGAGACGGCACATGCAGCATGTGAAAAGTGAGCACGGAGGTGGAGGATTGGAGCGGGGATGGAGGCGGCGGCGTGCGACGGCGGGAAGCACACCGGTGAGCGAAGACGGCCGCAGTGGCGTGTGCGCGGGGCAGGGGGCTGCGGCGGGCCCCTTCGGGCACTGGGAATATGCAGGGTCCCCACCGGTAGCCGCCATCCCGCAGCGCCTTGGGTGCCCTCCCTCGCTCCTCCCGGACTGCACCGCACACACGGTCCTCGTGTGCTCCCTGCTTGCAACCTTGTCGCCCCGCTTCACGCCGCGCCGCCCCACATTGACCCACCAGCATCACTCTCCTAAGCCACGTTTCCCACTAGCTCTTCTGCCCTCAGCGTGCTCGTGCATCCTTGTTGAGAGCTGCCGCTGCTTCTGCCCATGCCCGCCCTCCCTCTGGCCGCCCATCTGCCTCCTCCCCCCGCCCCCCTCCCTCTCCGCCCTGCTCCCTACGCCCCCCTCCGCCCACCCCAACCCCGCCCGGACTGATTACGGGGGTTGGCTCCGTTGGGATTGGAATGCACTGCCCCTTCCCCTCCCTCGGCCCCTCCCTCTGCGCACCTCGGTTTTGGTGGTGATCTCCGCCTCTGGCCGCTCCCGCAGCCCCTCGCTCTTCAGGGACAGGTCCGGCTCATCCACCGCCTCCTCCACCTGCACGTGTGTGCAAGAGGGCACGAGGCGCGCAAGTGTTTACGGTTAAGGAGCACAACGAGAGCACAAGTTTGAATGTATGTGTATGTGTATGTGTGTGTATGTGTCAGATCCATATGCCAACCCGCGCAGATCCAGATACGCGTACATGCAGGCAGGTCTAGCTGCCGCTGCCGCCTGGCCGCCCGCCTCCTCTGCTGCCGCTGAACGCCCCTGCCCATGCTCATGGCCCCTGTGATGGAGAAGCATACCCCGCCGCCCCCACACCGCGCCCCGCCCCCTTGTGCTCCTCCCCAGGCCGCCAGCTCGCGGCGGTCCATCCTGCTGTGTGCATTTATGCAGCACGCACGCGTCGGCTTCCACGTGTGTCCACCGGTCACTTCTCGGGCCCACCGGGGCCCGGGCCCCACATACACGCACACCGTGCCAACCTTCACACATCTGCACACCTCCGCATACACACACATACACACACAATGCCAACACACATCTTCCCACGCTCGCGTCCACCTTGGTGGCGGCCACTGCCTTGACGATGTCATCGAAGCCGGGCGGCGGCCCGTCCTCCTCCTCCGCCTCGTCCGCCCACGATTTCTTGGGAGTCTCCTTTGCTGGCTCCGGAGCGGCGGCCTCCTTGGCCGGCTCGGCCTTAGGAGCCTCGGCCTTGGGGGCTGCAGGTGGTTGGATTGAAGTTGGAAAGCGGGATTGCGTGTTAGGTGGGCCCTACATAGCTGTGTTGGGCAGGCGACCGAAGTCCGTGTCGACTGGGCGTCGCCCAGTGCTGGGTTCCCCCGCCAGGCTGTCCAGGCTGACACGCACTCCGGCGCAGCTGCGATGCTCGCCGCGCTCGCCGGCACGTAACTCACCCTCCTCCGTCGGCTTTGCTGGCGCGTCGTCAGCCTACGTGCAGACACGAGCGAGAATCGAAATTTAGTCCAAGATCGAGAGCCGCTGACTGCATGTGATCTGTCTGTTGACTCTATAGTTTTGAAAGTATCTCACGCACCATCTCGACTGCTCGGCGCCTGCTCTAGACCTGAGTCCTTCTGTGTTTGCCGCCGCACGCCAAGAACAGCTCAGTCACCAGTAAGTCAAGAACTCTGTGGGCCAAACCGATTAAAAATGTATATGCAATGGTCGTCGCTTCGCGGTTTTGTGGCACAGCCCATGCAGACGACCGATGGATTTTCTTATTCAGACCAATTTTCCAGTTCTGCTGCGACAGCTGCATATAATCAGCACACAAAATGGCAGGAGCAATGGAGGCGCAGGGAGGGGACGACAGCGCGGCAACCGGCGCCAAGGTGTGCCTGCATGTGCACCTCTGACTTTTTCGCTGTCTCGCTTGGGTCTTTGTGCTCTTGCGCTAGATTAAGCTTCAAAATGTTTCGGAATTGCGCCCCAGGCGGCTCATGAGGAGGAGCGCATTACCTTCCTAGGCCGGCCGGCGCTAGTTGTGACACTTGGCACTGGCGGCGGGGCGGGCGCTGGCGAGCGCTCGCAAAAGCGCGCCCGGCCCGAAGAGGGAGGCGACGAGGGAGCGCAGGGGGGCATCCGGCAGGTGAGGGGGGGGAGGGGCACGAGAAGGATGAGCAGGACGGGTTGGAGGGGTTGATGACGGCTGCGGCGGCGGGGGGCTGGGCTGCTGCCAGAGTCACAACGCGTTGCCCCCCGCCTCCACTCCAGCACTACCTGAGCACGCTGCTGGTTGAGTGGTAGTGGAACTTGCGCAGAAAGCTACCCGTGCTGACCTCGCCTCAAACCCCCACCCCCGCACCCCCCTCCTTGTCTCTCCACATGCGGCTTTGTCCCTCCTCTCTGCACACACGGCATCGGTGCTCGCGGGCGCAGGTGGCTCGCAGCATGCTGCGTGCGCACAAGCTGGGCGTGCTGGTGCCGCTGGTGTACCATACGGACGTGGAGAGCGGCCGGGCGGTGCTGGAGGCAGTGCCGGGCAGGCCGCTGCAGGCGCTGATGGAGGCGGCGGTGGCGGAAGCGGAAGCGGGGTCGGCAGGGGCGGAGGCGGCGGAGGCTGGTGGCAGCGGCAAGGCCGCGGCAGGTGAGCAGCAGTGTGAGCCCTACCGGGGACACCGTGACGCTGAAGCGTACCGTAAACCAAGTCATGCTGCAACTCTGCACCGATTTCAACTTCTCTGGTCATTGCACCGTATAGCATTGCACACGGCCGCCACACGCCACCGCACCTCAACTCACCACAACCTCCAAACCCGCCCAACCCGCCCGGCCCTGCCGGCACGCCAGACCTGGACGCGGCGGCGGTGGCCCTGGGCAAGGCGCTGGCGCGGCTGCACGACGGCGACCAGGTGCACGGCGGGCTGGGCGGCTCCAGCGTGCTGCTGCGGGACAGCGACGGAGCCGTGGTGGGTGCCGTGCGAGTGTCGGGGTGGGAGCAACAGGCGCAGCAGCATATGGAATGCAAGGAATGGGGCAGATTGCATTTGTTGGAGAGGGTGCTTGGAGGAGAGGCCCGCGCACCAGTTGGGGCACACGTAAAGTTGAACTGTACTGTACACGAAGGAGGACTTGGGTTGGTGGTGGATGCAGGGAGGATGCGGTCTGGTGTACTGCTGGCTGCGCTGGGGCCCCTGAGGCTCGGGGGTTCTCGCACAGATGTGACCTTGGATACCGGCACACACGTGTATCCTCCCCGCCTCCCCCGCTGCAACCTTCAGTGCAGGCTTCTCCAACCATCTTTGCAATCCCCCAACGCCTTCTGCCCACCTCCTCCAGGTGCTGACTGACTTCCGGCGCTCCACCAACTCCCTCATCGCCATCGACAAGGCCTCCGACCTCGCGGCACTGGAGAAGGCGCTGTTGGAGGCGGCGGCGGGACGGGGAGGGCAGGTGAGGTGGGGGAGGAGGGTCCAGGGGGTGTGAGGCAGCAGCACCAAGTCGGTGATGATGGTGGTTTTGATGGTGATGTTTGCGGTGACGCAGGAGGCTGCCGCAAGCACGTCGGCAGCTGCTGCGGGCGCGGAGTCGGGCGGTGATGGGGCGAAGGCTGCGGCTGCGGCTCCCTCCAAGGCGACAGAGATTGCCTCAGCCTTTGTGAGTCATGCCAACTGTCTAGCTGCTCTCGGATGCAAATGTGTGCATTTTCTTTCTGTTCTGACTCGCCATTGTCAGCTAGTCTCTCGCACGCGTGAAGGCTTTCCACGTGTGAAGGCACTACTGAATCTTTATGCTGTGGCGATGTGGCGACAGTTCGAGAAGGTCCTGAACACCTACCGCCCGTCATCCCGGATGTGGTCAGCCGTACACAACAAGCTGGCAGAAGGTACGGCTCATGGCAACATGGGGAGGGCCCGAAGGCGGCATGGGACGGTGTGCTGTGCAATCGTGCACACCTCGTGCCATACCATCCGGGCCGGGGACTGTGATATGTGTATCCGTCACGCCCGACCTCTGCTTCCGTTGTGTCTGCCATTCTGCTACCGCAGTGCGTGGACGAAAGGCGGTGTCACAACCCGGCCAAGCAGCGGCAGCGGCAGGGTCAGGGGCGAAAGCAGCGGCCGCAAACAAGAAAGCTAAGACAGAAGCTGCGAAGTAGAGGCGAGCTGCCGCGCTGGGTGCGGAGCGCTTGCGTGTTCCCAACGGGTATGACGGCAGCGACACACGAGGGGGTGGCGGGCGAGGGGCGGGCTGCTTGGATGAGGGTACGGCGGGGGTGTGCTGGAGCCGTGGGCGGCAGGGCGGCTCGACGGCGGCCCTTGCTTCGGCATGGGCTGGGGCTGAAGCATGGTGAGCAAGGGGCCGGCGGTGGCACAAACGTGCACGACGGTTGAGGTGTATGTCCCGTGTTTGCGGGCTGAGCACGGCTTCATCATAGGTCTTTGGCGCAGCGCACAGGCACCTAGGACTGCCTTTGATTGTGTGCCGTTGGTATGCACGCTGCTGGTATGGGCCACTGGGGCTTTTGGATGTGGCGTGTGGGGCAGCACGTTGGACAATGCAGCTGGCGGCCTCGGACGACAGACACAAGGACTTGAAGATGGGTACCCCCGGACGGTTCAGGCTTTCGGGCGGGGGGCGGTGCCCGATGCCGTGGTGCGGTCGTTTCGCAGGGCCGGCGCCAGGCGGCACGAGATCGCATGGATTGATGCATGGGAGGCCGGCTGTGCTGGGTGCTGAGTGCTGGGTGCTGAATGCTGAAAGCTGGGGCAGCACGAGGTGGGCCCGGGATGGGAGCCATGGCAGTGCGACTGTGCGAATTAGGGGGGGGGGGCGGGGTGAACCGGGGCAGGATTGGCAGCGCCTGGCCCGGGATGGGCGCAATCCTACGGGCCATTCAGCCCATTCTTGCGGGCCGCACGGCGCAGACTGCATGGCTGTGTGCAAATGTAAGCGTCAGCTACGCCAGCCTTGCAGCGCTCTACTTCGCCACAGGCGCTGTCGGCTACCCACCATTGCGGGTATAGTAGTACCTGGCTGTACCAACATACCGTACTCATCGGTGTTACAAGCGGTCATGGTAGACCAGTGGCCCAGCGCGCCTGAAAGCCGCCAGGAATGTTACCAGAGGCGTGGCTCAATCGTTAGAATCAATCGCTCGACCAAAGACACACTAGCTCCGTTTTCAGACGAAGCACATAACGCCTGGGGGGTTCCCAATCAGGCCCCCATTCCAAAGGATAACGCACGCATTCCAATTTGGGACGTGCTGTGCCCAGCGTCCACTAGTACATCAACGTAGGTGGACTCGCGTCACGACCTTTCCTGAACTTGCAAGATGCATACTTACCATACTTACGTGTGAAGCTTCCTCGCATTCCCTGCAAGGCCCGCAAAGTGCCCTATCCGGCGTCGAGACGGGCTCGCGTCCACCAGGGCCACGTCCCATCGGAAGCCAGGTCCCCACAACCGTCCGGACAAAGACAAACCCACAAAGAATTCCACACCCCACCACCCCGCGCCCAGCCAGAGGCCCGACAGGCCGGGGCGATCATCAACAGTCCCCGAGGTCAGTCAAATCCTGCCAATCCGGTCACTTTCTATCGCAGTGCCATTCCCCCTTCCTGCTCCACGATCAGTGCTACCTGGCGCAGCCTTATGCAGGCTGCCCAAGTCGACGTGGCAAACGGGCGCAACAGACCCAGCCGCGTTAGCACAACAGCAGTACTCATGTAAGCGCAATGTAGGTGTCAGGGCTGCAAACCCTGGGGTCTTTCACTGATGCTTCCCCTGGCTCATGAGGGGCCGAAGCACTTCCGGCAACGCCCCGGCCTAATCTTCAGGCCGAGCCGTTTTCCGGGTGCCCGTATACACGCATCACCTTCTCGCACAGCCCCTGGCTCAGCCGTAGTGGCGTGAGACTTCGCGACAAGGCTTAAGGATAAGATAAAGAAGACATCGCAATCATACTTGAGGTCTCCGCACGCCAGTTCTGACACGTTCGATGCTTCCCCTGGAAGCCACTGCAGCCCGCCGGATATGCGTGCTAGCAACCGCGCCCGCGGCGCAGCATGGCAACAGCAACAATACCGTTGCCGAAGCTACCAGAAGCTGCTCGCCCTCACCAACAGTTGCCAGGGCCAGACACAACGGCCCAGGTGAGAGCTGTGCATGTGCTACCGCCGCCGCCAGCCGCCGCCGCCAGCCGCCGCCGCCGCCGCCGCGGCCGCCCTCCAGCCGCCGCTCACGCTATGTCGTGGTCTGTGGCGACCATGCCCGAGGTGCTGAAGGGCCGCACCTCGTCGCCGCCTGCGCTGGAGTTGGCTGCGGCCAGCTTGTCCGCCACCGCCATCTCCTTGAAGATGTTTTTGTTGGCCTTGGCGCCCTCGCCCCCCACCGCCGACTTGGGCGTCTTGCCGTCCCAGGGCTCCATGTTCTGCGGGCGTGCACGTGTGAGTGGGTGGGTGGGTGGGTGAGTTTGAGTGAGCAAGGATGCAGAAAGCGCACGCAAAACCAGGGCTTTGCGGAAAGCCCGAGCTGAAGATAATCCGCCTAAGCTGCACCGCCCTGCTGCCACCGGTGCAACCCCGCCATAACCCATCCCGCCTGGTGCTCCACCCCGCCCTCAATGGCGGCTGTCCCTACCCCCATGATCATTATGGGAGCCTTCTTTGGCCCCGGGCACCCCCCCCTCTCCATACACAACCTGCCCCCGTTTCCCCGCGCCTCCGTGCCCCCCCGCCCCCGTCCCCCTCCCCGCCTCACCTCCAGCTCGTCCTCCTCCTCCTCCTCTTCCTCCTCCCCCACCAGGTCGTCGTCCTCCTCGCCCTCGTCCCCCGCCGTCTCGATGATGATGCGCTCCATGCCGATGAGGTACTCGCAGAACGTGATCTGGCCGTCCTTGGACCAGTCCAGCTGCGTGGAGGGGAGAGGAGTGGGAGTGCCCGGCATGGCGTGTCAGACGAGGGCGGTGGCGGACACGTGGAACAGGCGCCCCACACTCCCAAACCCACTCGCTACCCAGCCAACCCCCACACTCCCACCCACGCGCCCACCTGGTCGAAGAGCCGGTCTGCCAGGCTCTTTGACGCCTTGCGCCCAAACACACGTGTGCCGCTCTTGAGCGCCACAGCCAGCTCCTGTGCGTGTAAGCCGTGACGATGACAGCAACAACGTCAGAAGCGCGCACAGCGTCACACAACCCTGTCCCTTGGCCTTTGGCGTCCGGCACGTCAACATGAGCTCTCGGCAACCCGCCCCCCCTGCACTGCGCCGCTCGTCCACGTGAACGCTGCCGAGTCCGCTGCTGCCGCGGGTACCCCACTCGTGGCCATGCGCCGCCTGCTGGGCTCCTGACAGAGCCCCTTGCCCCTGCACGCCCCGCCCCTCCCCAAGCCTTCCCGTCCCAAACGTTCTGTACGACCATACCTCCCCACGAGACCCTGCACGCCACACGCGCTTCCCTACCACCCTCCGTCCGGTGAGCCTGCCGCACCGCCCCCTCGTGCTGTAGCACTGCTGTCGCCGCAGCTCCTGCGCCCCATGCGCCCCAGGGCCTTGCCCAGCCACCCGTCCCCACCAATCTAGTTTCTATGTCCCGCTCTCTCCCCAGCCGCCCCACATGACACCATGCTCCCCAGCCACCCCCGCCCGCCCGCCCCCCCTCATCCGCCGCCATCCACCTGCCGCCGACCACCCGCACCTTCCACCCCCCGCCCCCCTATCCCTACCCCCGCTCTCCCCCCCTCCTTCGCCCGCACCTTGCGCTCGATGCACCCGTCCGCCGAGCTGTCGAAGAACATGAAGCTCTTCTCCATCAGCTCCAGACACGACCGCACCTCCGGCGCCACAATGGTGCGCCGCTTGGTGGAGCCGTCCAGCAGGTACAGCACCTGCGCGGCGGGATTGGGGATTTGGGGTTGGGGGTTGGGGGTTGGGTTGGGGTTGAGGTGTTTGGTATGGGCTGGGGTTTGGGTGCGGCGAAGGGTGCTTGCTTTCCACGTAGGTAGGGGCCGGAGCCCGCGAGGCACAGGCCACAACCCAAGTGCCCAGTCCTGCACGCCGTCTTCAAAGCTCTGCACCAGCACACGTATTTGACTCCTTCACCTACCGTGAACATGATGATGATGTCACCGTGCGTCACGGGCACCTCCGGCCCCACCTCCGGAATGTCCAGCAGCTCCTTCAGAGATGCTGAGGACCCGTCCAGCCCCAGCGCCGTGGCGCAACTCTGGCAGAACGTGCTCCATGGCACCTGCATGGAGATGAGAATGAGGCGTGGCGTGGCCAGGCAGTGGCGCAGAGTGTGACCTAAAAGTGGACAGTGACGGTAACCGTTGGGGTTAGCGTTGGGGTTGGGGTAGGGTTCCTTAACCCTTCCCAACCGGCGTGAACAAACGCAGCCTCCGACAACCCCAACACAGTCCGCTGGCTTACCGTTGCCTTGCCACCCGTTACAGCGCTGTGGGCCTCACGTATCTTCTTGAAGCCCGCTGTCAGTTTGGGCATCTGCGCGGGTGCGACAACGCGGATGTGACGGATGGTGTGGTGCGCACAACCGCGAGCTCAGCGCGGCAGTTCAGGCAACCACCCCCTCAGGACATCCCCCTGAACACACCTGAAGCATGAGGTTATTGAAGGAGCTCTTCTTAACCTTGAAGGATTTTCGTCGCTTAGTGGTAATGATGGCGTTGATTAATTTACGCTCCAGTGCTTGGCTCAGCACGGAACCCTCATCCACCGGCGCTTTAGACATGCAGCCACCCATTTTGGCTGGCCTGGGTGCTTTCTACTCAGAGGTAAGTCGGCAGGCCGGCTCCTCGCTATTATGAATAGGCTTGATGCCTACTGCTCATCATAGCCATATAGATATCCTAAAGGAAATGCGAACCAGCTTGGGCGCGTTGTAGAAGCCCTGGCTTCGATTGGCACTCGGTGTGCGCGTAGCGCCTGAGCCAGGCTTGGCCTTAAGTTCAGATAGATAGAATGTGTAAATTTAATCTTGGGTCCAAGCTCAGTGGCGCGCGGCCCCGTCTACTGCAGTCCTAAGGCAGGTTCCTCAGGGGTTTCCTTTTTTGCAATGCAACGCACGTGTTTTGGGTGGGCAAAACGCACTCTTCAGCAGTTGAAACTGTTTACTGTTCGGCGACCTGCGGCGATTCCTAAAGGAATTTCCAAGGTGCGAATTCCCATCGCACGCCCCAATCCCGAACCCTATGCTCGCCGCCCTCGCCCGTGGGAGCTTTCCGCCCAGTCCCGAACCCACGCGTGGGAGCTTGCCCCTGCGCGCGCTGCTGAAGTGCGTGAACGCCAGCTCCAGGCAGTCGAGCATGGTGCGCACGTCATCCGGCAGGCTGGCGCCGGTGGCGGCTGGCTCCGTCAGATGCGCCAGGATGCGCCACCAGCAGCAGCAGCACCACAGCTGCTCAATCCGCGGCACTTGTGCACAGCCGACTTGCTGCACAGGTCCTGCACCACGGCGCAGCTCGCCGGCAGCCCAAAGTCGGAGGCATGCGTCCGCAGCAGCGCCAGCGGCAGCGGCCCGTCGCCGCTGCCCGTGTGCGCCTCCAGTTGACGCCGCAGCACCTCAAACCCCGCCTCCAGCTTGGGGAATTGCAGCCAGAACTGCCTTTCTGACGTCATGCGTCTGTACTCTGCACGACTGTACCTTAAGGTTGCCCCGGGTGGGAGCTTGGCCCGGCGTGGGAGCTTGCCCCGGCGCGCGCTGTTGAAGTGCGTGAACCGGCCCTGGTGCGGTTGCGCGGGTCCTTTACTTACCTTTCGTTGCTTGCGACACACACGCAGTACTGGCAGCACCGTTGACCAGTAGTGCAAGCTCAACACGTGCGGGCGGGGGCGGGCGCTGCGGTCTTGAGCGGCTGGTGGGTGGGTGTAAGCCTAACTATATTGTAAGTGTAAGGCCGTACCCGTGAGGCTGTAGCTGGCTAGCTGCGGGGTCAGGCCGCAGTGTGTGAGACCGCTTCGGCAACGAGCGAGCGGTATCGTACTGAGTGGCTGAAGACTGTGTAACGCAACGCGGCACTTCAGTGTCAGTAAGCCACCTGCTCAGCCGGCGCCCAAGAAAGGACCTTGGATTTCTACGGGTCTGACTTCAATTCCCACTTGAACACCGGCTAATTGAGAAGCAGACCATGATATGATGACATTTGTGCACCAGGTGCACCAACAGACAATTCATCTCCAACCTAAGGCAGCGACAGAATCCTTTAGAACCCTTTGCATGCATGCATGCGTGAGACCTTCGCAGGTCGCCTTCTTCCAGTACAGCATGATTCCCAACCGTCACGCCCTTCCCATACCGTAAGTCGGTTGTCTGATGTAGCGCATGCTAGCACGCGGTGTTAAAATTAGCACAGGCGGACAATCCTGGCTTGATACACTGTATCAAGCGCACATGCTGCGTGCTTGCGGACCAGTCCAAAAGGATTGTCAGCAACATACGCAATGCCTGTGCCGTCCAGTATGACCGCCAAGCGCGTCAGCAGTCGCAAAGGAGACATGCTGCACACTCGCTGACACACTTGAGTCCAAGCACCTACAGGCCTGAGCTGCAAGCAGGCGGTAACAACGGACAGCACTCACCCATGCTGCACTCATCAGTCAAGACCAGCCCATTCAGCTGAAATTCCCCGGAACGAATGGGCCAGCAAGCCACTACGCGTAATAAGAATACCGGTATGCCATCGGCATCACCGTGTTCCTCCACAATGCATCTGCTCTCAACCCACGTCACTCTTCATGTCAGCTCATTCCAGGCGGGGTCAGCCTCACAACCGCAAATTGCATTGCTCTCGTTAGCCACGACATGTCAGACCCGCATCCCTCGACACCCATCTACCCCTCGGGCTCTCTTAGACGCACACATGCACGGACACTCCCTTACGCGACATTGGCTGGCGCCGCGGCCCCGCCCATGCCGCTCGCGCTCGCACCCCACACCCGCCCCGGTGTGCCCGGTTGCCCCGCCGCTCCTGGCGACCCTCCTGATGCCGTGCCTCCCGGTGTCGTGGGCACGCTGCCGCTGCGCTTGGCGCCGTCCGGCGGGGCCTCGCCCGTCTCCGTCAGCACCACGTACTCGTCGCCATTGTCGCCGTCGTCGTCCCCGAACTCATCCGAGATCAGCTGCAGGATGCCCCGCAGGAAGTTCTCGAACGAAATGGTGTTGTCGTACTGCAGGGAGGGGAAATTCCAGCGTTTGTCCGGGGTCAGGTCAGAGCTGGGTCGCGGAGCTCCACGGGGTGCATTGGGCTCCGGCAGCCAAACCTCTTCTGTGCCACTCTGCCCTGTCTCTGCCCACCGCCACCCGTGATTCAAGCCGGCCGTCTCCAGCGGTCACGCCACCCACCTCCCAGTCCAGCCCCTCGAACAGCCTGTGCGCCAGGCGGTTGCTGGTGCGGCCGCCGCGGCCCTCCTTGATGTGCGCCTTGGCGCTCTCGTACTGGAGCGCCTCAGCCACCTGGGGTGGGTCGGCAGCACCGGGTCGGCACCAGCAGCGTATTGCAGGTACGGTAGGTGCGCCACACGTGTGTGATGCGGGAGCCCAACCACAAGGGGAGCGGCACGTGTCTTGTCCGTCAGAGAACAGCACCTTCAGTCCCCCAACCAGGTGGCATGAACGCCAAGCGACGTGGAGGCGCTTTCTCCGCCTCCAACCCAGCCGATAGCTCCGCGCTCCTCAAGCCCGCTACCCGTCAGCCTCCGCCTTCCACCCGCCTCCAAACCGCATCTCAACCGCCTTCTTCCCTTCCACGCCTCCTCCGCCTCCTCACCTCGCGCTTGTCCAGCTTGCCCCGGCGCGCGCTGTTGAAGTGCGTGAACGCCAGCTCCAGGCAGTCCAGCATGGTGCGCACGTCCTCCGGCAGGCTGGCGCAGGTGGCGGCCGGCTCCGTCAGGTGCGCCACCAGCAACAGCATCACCAGGCCCACAAAGTCGAGCTGCGCACAGAGAGGGAGGAGGAGACGAGGGCGAGTTGCGTGTGAGGAGGCCTGGGGTGTCCATATGTGGAAGGCCCAGTTCCCCGGCTTGGCTGCAGGCCTGTGCTGCTGCGTCGCGCTCGTGGCTATAGTGGTTGCCTAATGTTCCCTGTAATGCAACCTGCATTGCCTAAAGCACGCCTAACTGGACTTCAGCTGGCACCATGACAACCCTCCTCCGTGCCTACTGACCCAACCCCCAGACACCGGACCATATGGAAGCGCAAGGCCACTCACGTCGCGGCACTTGTGCACAGCCGACTTGCTGCACAGGTCCTGCACCACGGCGCAGCTCGCCGGCAGCCCAAAGTCGGAGGCATGCGTCCGCAGCAGCGCCAGCGGCAGCGGCCCGTCGCGGCTGCCCGTGTGCGCCTCCAGTTGACGCCGCAGCACCTCAAACCCCGCCTCCAGCTTGGGGAATTGCAGCCAGAACTGCGTGAACATGTGCGGCTTCGCCTCGCCCTGGGGATGAGGGAGCAAAGGGGTGCGATGGGCGGGGGTTGGGCTGCGGTCGTGTGGTGCAGGGCGCCAAAGGGGGGGAGCCAGGGCACAGCGAGGGCTTGCCTTGTCAAACTTCGCCTGCACGTAGGTGGCGATGGCTTCGCGCGTGTGGCTCTCTAGAATCCCCACTGCCGCGGAAGAAGGTCGATTTCCACGGCTGCTGATTTTTGCGAGCGTCCTCTGCGGGGACGCATTGCCCACTTCGTGCTTCTTGCCCTCGTCTTTGCCGCCTAGCAACGACGACAAACCATCCCTAATACCAGAGCCTAGTCGCTGAAGAAAAGCCATTTGTTGCTCAGCTGGCGCTTTGCGGGCTGGGCCGGCAGCAGCGCTGGAAGTCACTAGCCGCCGCGCAGCTGACTTGCTGAATTCGCAACAGAGCAGGTGCGACTAAGGTGTCTGCGTTGGCATTGAAAATCGAGGTGGCGAGGAAGAACTAGATGCGGTCGGTCAACACAGCAAAGTATAAACGTTAATGTACTCGAAAAGATGTGTATATCAGTCTACAGCAAGTACCCTCAAGCCGAAGCAATAACGGAATTTCAGGAGTCATCCCGCATTGTCATCCGGACAGCCAAACAAATAAGGCAAAGATTGGTCGTTCCTCCTGCACACTGTCGCTATCAGGATATGCCTTGTTGCGCGAGCTGGGACCTCCATCAGCGGGCCGGCGGTCAAAGTTCCGCGCCATTGGCACATGCGTGCCAGCGGGGAGCCCCGGCATCCCCGAGCCTTGCTGACGTTTCCAGGCTCCAAGGCACCCTCCCGCAGGCCTGCAATATATGGGGCTCTCCAGGTGCGCGCTGGCCATTACTTGACACTACGGAACCCCGTGGGCATCCCAAGACCTGCCCCGAGACCACGCTCGCCCGGCTCAGCGCTTGGCAGCTGCGGTGAGTCACGCGCGCGAAAAACAAGACACGCTGGGAGGGGTCCTGCTCATGGATATAGGGTTCGTTACGGGGCAAAGTATGGGGGCGTCGCAGGGGGCGGAAGGGCTGACACGCACACAGGCCATGCAGGTTCCAAAATTTCGATGCCCACAAACCATGGAACTCCTTCATAATACTGATTTATTTTACGGCAGCCTACGTACTTTCTAACGACTTTCACTGACAAATACGTGTATTCAAATTGTTAGCATGGCGTAAATGCTTCACGCCTCCTGCGTGCGAGCATTTCCGCACTAGCATACTGCACAGTTACAATCAGCATTGGCGGACTGCTCTTTGCGGCGGACACTGTCCACGACCTCGGGGGTGTTGCGCGCACCTTCCCACCCCCAGTCGCCTGCTGTGTCATCCTCCGGCCTGGGCTCCGGTCGCACCCTCCCGCGACAGACCAGCTTCGCCTGCCCAAGTGAACCCAGGACTCGAACGCTTCTCACCCGGACGCAGTCATGAGTCGCCGCGCAGCAGCCCTTCTGGCTCGCCGGCTGCTGCACGGCGTGGCAGGCGGCACTGCAGCTACTGCTGCCACGGGCGGAACCACGGGCGCCGCTGGTAGCAGTGCTACAGCCCCAGGTTTCGGCGCCGCCGCAGCTGTAGCAGCTCGCTGGGGCCTGTTGGCGGCGGGCCGCCACACGGCTGGCGGCAGCGGCAGTGCTGCAGCCGCCGCCGCCGCCCCTGCCTCCAACACCTGGAGCAACGGGTCGCACACTGGCGGGGTGATGCTACTGCGAGCCGTCAGGGGCTTTCTTGGAGGGTCGGCTTGCATGGGTGCTGCCTCCAAGGCTGTAGCAGCAGTAGCAGGAGTCTCAGGGCAAGCAGTTGCCCGGACGGCAGTAGCAGGCATGGCCCGGGCTGCACCCGCTGCGGCGGGGGCGGCTGCAGGCCGGGGGTTGCTGGCTGGCGGCGGAGGCCGCGGAGCAGCCGTGGCAGTTGGGGCAGCGGCGGCGGTGGCGGCGGTTCCGGTGAGGCCGTCATCGCTGCAGTTCGTGCGCACCGCGTGGCAGGACGGCAGGTGGGCACAAGGGAGTACCGCGGGTACCTGAACGGGTGGAGGCAGCGCTGGTGGCTTTCCGGAGATCGGGTTTGTATGGTATGTTGTGGGACATAACTACATAAGGCGGCATTGGCGGCGTGGCTTGGAATACTTCGCTGCGTGACAATGTCAACCAGCCCCAACCAGCCCCAACAAAGTCGAACCCCCAACCGCAACACACGCACGCGCACAGGGGCTACGTGCACTTCCAGGGCCGCGGCCGCACCTTCCAACTGCCCACCGGCCCGCGGGCCCGCATAACGGCTGTCGTACTGGTGGGCGGCGGTCTGTCGTACTACCTGTACTGCCGCGAGGAGGTGCCGTACACGCACCGCATGCACAGCATCATGCTGGTCAGCACCGCCAACGAGCAGTGGATGGGGAGCATGGTGTTCCAGGAGGTGGGTGCCTCGGGAAGCGGGTACGTGGTGGTGATTGCGTGGCGTGGCGTGGCGTGTGCGGATGGGTGTGCGTGTGCGGGTGCGGGTGCGTATGCGGGTGCGTGTGCGGGTGCGTAGCGTCTTTCATTGGCGGTGCCGTGCGCGTGCGCGTGTCAGGACAGCCCACAAAGGCGAGGGAATTGACACCGTGTGTTGGCCAGTTTTAGGGGGTTGGGGAGTCTTGAGGTTTCAAACAATGGTGCGAGCGGGCAGCAGCACGCACATGCTGCTTTCGGGGAGCTTTGGGGTCTCATGCTGACTGCACTCCTCCCTTCCTTCTTCCTCGCCTCAACGGCTCAACACCAACACCGCCCCTCTACCTCACCTTCTCTCGCTCCCGCAACCACACGTGCGCCCACAGCAAAAGGCGATGGCGCAGGCTGAGGGCCGACTCCTGCCCGACAACGCGCCGGATGCGCAGCGCGTGCGGCGGCTGGGGCTGGCGATTGCGGCGGTGGCGGGCGACGGCGGCGGCGGCGGCTACCAGGCGCACATGCAGAACCTGCAGTGGGAGTTCGCGGTGATCGACAACCCCACACCCAACGCATTCGTGGTGCCGGGCGGAAAGGTGGGTGGGTGCGAATAGGCGTGTATATGTGTGCGCGCTCGGAAAGCGCGAGGAGGGGAAGCTGCCGGCACTGAGCAAGTGTTGGGCTTCACTCTTTCCCTCCCTGCACCCCCGCTGCCCCCTTACCACGCACACCCGCGCTGCCCCCTCCCCCCCCCCTCGCTAACCCCCCCGCTACCCCTCCCTTCCCCCCCCCCAGGTTGTTGTGTTCACGGGTCTGCTGCGGCTGCTGGGCCACAGCGACGACGAGCTGGCGGCGGTGTTGGCGCACGAGGTCGGACACGTGCTGGCGCGACACACGGTGAGGCAGCTGGAGGCAGCTGGGGAGGCAGCTGGGGAGAG
This sequence comes from Chlamydomonas reinhardtii, assembly GCF_000002595.2. NCBI lineage: Eukaryota > Viridiplantae > Chlorophyta > Chlorophyceae > Chlamydomonadales > Chlamydomonadaceae > Chlamydomonas > Chlamydomonas reinhardtii. Next base: position 8,368,902 of record NC_057009.1, on the reverse strand, counting down.
AGAGGCGGGGGAGAGAGGAGGGGGAGAGAGGAGGGGGAGAGAAGGAAGGGAGGAGGGGGAGAGAAGGAAGGGAGAGACAAGGGAAATAGGAAGGGGCGAGCAGAGAGCAGAGGAAGGGAAGGGACGAAGGGGCAGGGGCAAGTTTAGCGGGGGACCGACCACAGGGTACAGAAGGTACCGCGTATACGACTTGCCGTGTCCGCACGCACCGACCCGCACTGCCCAGTGCGCACAAAGACACCCACCGCCACTCATGACACCTACCGTTACCTGCAATGCACCCACCCAATGCCACGCGCACACACACACACACACACACACACACACACACATGCAGGCACACGAGCTGTTCGTTTGATTTTGTTTAACACACGCAGGCGGAGCGCATGAGCACTCTGAACGTGTGGACGCTGTTCAACATGATCCTGCGCCTCACGCTGGGGTTCGGTCTGCCCAACGTGGCCATGTGGGTGTGGGGGTGGTGTGGGGGCGTGTGCTGGGGGGCGTGTGTGTATGGCGTCCGTGCCATGTTCAGATCGTTGATAAATATCTCCTTGCGTTGTTCACGAGCTTGAGGAAGGAGGGTCGTGTTCATATGTGTGCGCCGAAAAGGGCAATTCTGCCCTGCTTGTTCTTGTGTATGCGAACCGAACACTGACTGATTGGCCGGGCTTTCAAACACTCGCACCAACTCATCCACCCACCATCCGCGCACCCATGCACACCAAACTACATTCACGCACACAGGTACATGGGCATCTTCCTGCCGTACTCGCGGTGAGTCTGCAGCTTTTTGTCAGCCACCTCTGCAGCATGCTGGCAGGAGTAGGCCGGCCCCACCGCGTGACCGCGGCGTAGCCAGCATTGCCTGGGCTGCCTGCAGCCTGAAGGGGTGCATGGGTGCATGGGTGCGCGACCTGTCATGAAGTATGCAGGGGCTCACATATACATACCGATTCGTGAGAGGACGAGCGGACCTTGCACATCCGCCCCGCCTGCCCCCGCCTGGCCCTTGCTCCCGCGGGCTGGCTTGGCGCTTGGCAATTGGCACCAGCTCAGGACCATTCCTCCCCTGCCTCACCTCCCTTGCCTCCTCTCCCCTACCCTGCTAACCCCCTGCTAAACCCTGCCACCCCCACCCCCACCCCCACCCCCCCCCACACACACACAAACACACTCACACACACATACACACTTACACAGTCTGGCCGAGTATGAGGCCGACCGCATCGGGCTGCGCCTCATGGCCCGCGCCTGCTTCGACCCCACCGCCGCCCCCCACATGCTGGCCAAACTCAACGCCAAGGAGAAGCAGATGCAGCAGGTGGGGGCCGGGACCGGGGCCAGGCTGGGGGGTTGGGGCGCTGGGGGGACAGGGCTGGGGGGCTGGGGGCCTTGGAGGGGCTGGGAGCGCCTGGGGGGTACATGTGCCCGAGCCCAACGAGAAAGTCCCATCATTAGCAGGAGGGCCAGGGGCTGGACGGGGGAGGGAATGGGGGCCGGCGACAGTAGGCTGATGCAGAGATGCGTCAAGTCACACGGTTCGACGCGGAGAGCTCGAACGCATGGCACCCACACAGTTTTTCCACCATCCCCCACACACGCCTCCTCCCGCCCCCCCTGCAGCGCGGCATGTCCGCCCCCATCCCCGCCTTCCTGCGCACCCACCCGCTGACCGAGGACCGCGTGCGCCAGGTGGAGTCGGACCTGCAGCAGGCGCACGCGCTGTACCTGCAGGCCGGTGGGTGCCGCTGCAGGCAGAGGGAGGGGAGGGAGAGGGAGGGGGAGAGGGAGAGGGAGCGGGAGAGGGGCATGGGGAGGGGCAGGGGGAGGGGGAGGTTCGTTTTTGCCATCTCAGTGTAAAGCAAACGACGTGAGTGCGGGTCTTCTTAACGGACCTGGGTGGTTGTTGCACAGGCTGTGGCGGCAAGCGCTCGGACTTCGCCCGGGCTGCTGGCGGCCTGTTCGGCCCCGCCTGGGGCGGTGGCGGCGGTGGCGACGGCGGCGGTGGCGGCAACAGTGGCGGCCGCGACGGCGAGGGGGAGTATGTCAAAATCGGCTGAGGGGTCGGTGGAAGCCTTCCGGGGGTATGTGTGATGGCCGTAGGAACTACCGTCTGCGGGAGTGGCACACTACTGTTTGAAAGGACAGGAAAGAAACTGGTGGGCAGGAAGAGCGCAGTTTAGGTTGTCAAGTACTTGTTGCAGTGTTGTTGCCTGTGATAAGTGCACTCACAAGGGCGCTGTCGGATTACTCGGATGCGAGTTGCGTAGGTGCGTTGCCGCAGGATGCGTGGGGCAAGGGCTGTGGGGGCCTGCGCCGTGTGGACAGCTGGCGACGCCCGAGCCCCGTCGTGCGAGCTTGGGGGGGCTGCGTGCCTGACCCACCGCGGGCCTGCGCTGTCCATGTTGTGCATGTGCGAACTCTGGTGCGTGTGGCTCCGGGCGGACTCCGGTGGGCGGGCAGGGTCCAACCGACTGGCAACTGCGCCTGGCCGGTACGGCTACGCACGCCTGGTGTGATTTGTGGTGGCTTCGTCGCTGAGTTCAATGACTTGGATCAGCGCTAGCTGAGGGCTGTCAGGGATACGGTGATAGGGTTGGGATGGTCGCGTACATGCATATCATATATAGTTGCGGCGCAGTCGTCGTGTACATACATGAGCATTTACAAGGGGTGAAAATGTAGAGGTCAGTCGACGCCGCGTGATTAGGTCAAGCCATGGACTCTCAGTATTGGGCTCACAGCTGTACAGTCCGGCAAACACATCCGGCAAGGGGAGGCACCTACCACCCCCTTACTTCCAGTCCGGGCTACCGCAGGCCCACCCACAGTAGACCACGCACAGCGGCATGCCTATCCCCCGGCGGCACGATTCCAAGCCGAATACCCATCAGGCCAGAGTCGCCAGACCAGGCCATCAACTAGCCAAAGCCCTCGCCACACATACAGGCGAGTCACGAGTCTGCGCCTCAGAACACGGAGCGCGCAAACCGCCATGACGCAAGTGGAGGGCCCGAGCGGATGTGTGATAGGACAGGGTTGAGGCAGGTTGGCGAGGTCCCGTAGGGTGCAGCTGACGCCCATACCCCAAGCAGACAGCAAACAGTTTGCAGCGGCAGAGCAGAAGTGCATGGCTGGTCGAACGCCGGAGTTACTGTACCGACAAGTTGCTGGCTGGCTGGAAGCCTGGAAGTTTGCTGATGCGCATTCCTCACGCTCAGGGCCCGAGTGGATGGAGTCGTCCAGGGCAGGAGTCATCGTCGACGACGTCGTCCAAGTGGTGGTGTCACCGAGTGGGCTCACGCGCACGCACGGCACACGTCGAGCCAGCAGTCCGCCACCCTACCGCCCCACCTCGCCACCCTGCCTGCTAGCTGCTGCTGGGTACGCTGCTGTGCTGAGACGAGTACGGTACGTGTCCGCTGCAGCTGCACCTGCTGCACCCGGCAAATGCGGTGGCGGCGGCTGCTGTAGCGTAGCTTGCGCGACAGTAGCATTCGCAGCCGCTGCTGCAGCTGCTGCGGAGACGAGTACGTGTCCGTCAGGTGATGAGCCCGTCACCTCCGCCAACCCCATCTCCACTGCCGGGTTGCAGCTCCGGTGTGCGAGCCTTGTGCCCAACGGGTGCCGTGAGACAGAATGGCACGCCTTCAGAGTCCCTGTCAAGAGCTGCACCACTGCACCTTCCATCCCGCACGCCGGGGACGCGGCGCACATGGACAGGGCTCAATCATCCCATTGCCGACACCCTAGCCCGCATAACTCTCACATCACAACACAGGGGTGGGGGCCACCCCCTGCGCACGCAGAAACGCAACCTCAAGTCTCTACGCATCCCTAACAGCCTCGGGTCGCGCCGCCCGCCACCTCAAGCCCTGTGCCCCCTCCTGGGGGGTGGGGGCCGCAAGCGAGCGCACACACATGTCGTCGCACCCACACCCACACGCACCAACAGGCCCAGGCCGCAACCACCACCACCGCCGCCGCCGTGCCCATGAGCCTCCTGCTAACCCGCCAAGTTCAATGACACTTCCCTCCTCCTCACCGTGCCGGTAGCGTTCTTCTTATGCCACGTCGGCCTTTCCGGCCCCGCCCCCGCAAGAAGCCCGTACGCCCCGTGCCTCCCCCGCGCCTGCCGCTGCTCACGACCCGCCTGCACCCCGGGGGCTCCTGCAGCCGCCCCTCCCCCTGCCACCCACAGCCTACTCCCGCCCTCGCCCTAAGTCACCCCTCACACACCCACACTCTCTCTCGCGCCCCACACTCATCGCTCCACCAGTGCCCCAGTCACAGTGCCACCACCACCACAACTCCACCAATCCACCATCTCCCATCTCCCTTCACCACCGTAAAACACACAGCCGCGCCACCACATTCACCGCCTCCTCCTCCTCCACCTCCTCCTCCGCGCTCCTCTTCCCGCTCACGCCGACGTCCGGCCGTCCGCCACAAAGGCCTGCTCCGCCAGGTCCACCGCGCGCCCCAGCGCCGCCGCCTTGTTGACGGTCTCCTCATACTCGGCCTCGGGTTTGGAGTCCGCCACAATGCCCGCGCCCGCCTGTGCGCGGTGTGGCGTTGTGTGGCAGTGTGATGTCGTGGAATGTGGGGGTGCGTCCCAGGGCACCAAGGCAGGAACCACAAAAAACGGCAGTGCCGATGCGGCGGTGCGACTTGAAATGTGTGTATGACTGTGCACCAAAATCTCGAATTGGAAATGGGTTTTGCAATGGCTGCTCTCGGCCCTTAGCCCCCCCCCCCACACACACGCACATATTTGCCACCCCCCCCACCCCCCGCCGCCCACCTGAATGTGCACGCTCCACTCGCGGCGCGGCGGCGCGCCCGGTGCGGCGGGTGTTGATGTGTACTTGTACAGCGTGTCGGCGGCGGCGTCGGGGATGATCATGGTGCGCAGGCCCAGTGCCATGTCCATGGCGCCTGTGTGCAGGTGAAGGTGTGGGTGTGTGGGGGTGGGGTGTGCGTGTGTGTGTGTGTGGGGATTGCATTCATCAAGGAAGTGGTAGACGGTGGGTTACATTCATGATTAGTTAAGGAGATGGGGGGCTGGGAGGAGGGGGGAGGGGTTGTAGATACCAGCCCAAACTAAACCAACCCAATGCAAGGGGGTAGAGTTGGGGCGTGGTTGTGTATGTGTGTGGGGTTGAGAGGCGGGAGTGGTGGGAGCGAACGACACGTGCAGGTGCGGGCGCGGACAGGCTACGCGGCGCGGTTATAAGCGCACAGGCACGGCCAGGTGCGTGCTGTTGTGCTGTGGCGATGTTACCGTATTCTTTACGAATGCCCCTTAACTCCGCTGCAACCGCCCCAACCGCCCTAACCGCCGGGTAACGCCCGATGTTGCTCACCTGTGAAGGACACGTGGCCGACGCCGCCGCCGTAGGGGCCGCGCTTGTTGACCTCCAGCTCGTCAATGATCTGCATGGCGCGGACCTGTGGGGGAGGAAGGAGAGGAGGAGGAGAAGGAGGATAAGGGGGGAGGGGGAGGAAGGAGCACGTCAGGCGACGTAAGGCGAACGGGCATCACGGCAAGTGGAGCTCAACGGTCCGAACTAGATAAACAAGGGAAGCGCCACACGCGGGGCCGCCCGGCACGGAGCCGTCCTGCCCCTTCCATTCACAAGCGTTGCACCCCCACCTCACCCCCTTCCCCCCCCCCCACACAAACACACACGCCCTCCTCTCCTCCCCCCCACGCCCGCCCCCACCTTGGGCGCCCCGCTGACAGTCCCCGCCGGCAGCGCCGCCCGCAGCGCGTCCCAGCTGTCCAGCTGCGGCAGTAGCTCGCCGGTGACGGTGGAGGAGATGTGCATGACGTGGCTGTAGCGCTCCACCTCCATCAGCTTCTGGACCACCACACTGCCGGACACAGCCACCTGTGAAACAGGGTGAGGAGGGGGAGGGCGGCAGATGGGAAAGGAGGCATACATTCATGATTAACTAAGAAGTGAATTCGTAGGCAGGCACAGTAGCATAGTAGACGCGTTGCTACCGATGTCCGTGAAGTCCAGCGGCCAGCACTAGCGCGTAGACCCGCCGAGCCCCCCTCGCTGCTCTTGCCTTGTTCCCGTTGCCCTCCAACCTCGCACTCCCCCTCCCCCGCCCCCTTCCCCCCCGCCCCCTCCCCCCCGCCCACCTTGCCCACGTCGTTCCGCCCCAGGTCCACCAGCATGACGTGCTCCGCGATCTCCTTCTGGTCCGCAAGCAGGTCGGCCTGAGGGGGCGCGTGTGTGTGTTAAAGAGCACAAGGAAAACGTTGCGCAAAGACAGTGTACGCGTGTGTGTGTTTGTGTGTTTGTGTGTTCGTGTGTGTGTGTGTGTGTGTGTGCAGGGGGCGGGTGGGTGCGGGGTAGGTAGATCCCGGTGCATGTGGATCTGGACCGGGCTGCACCTCACTGGCGCTCCCGTGCCGCCCCCGTGCACCTGGGACTG